>NC_134700.1:72060999-72283499 GCF_043290135.1 Rhipicephalus microplus
CGAACCTTCTTGCACTATGGACACCATTCTTTCGTACAAACGTGATTCCTCAGAGTCCACGACTTTATCTCAAGCCACTACATATGCTGAAGATTGTCGCCAACTGGCAAGATCATTCACAACCCAAGACCAAGGACGCCATAAGCACCACCATGACGCATCAAATAACACTACTTCCTACGATCCAAGTTCACTTCTCTGGTTGCATGTCCCTTCTGCTACACCTTGCCTTTCTACCAAGTTGGTCCCCAAATATCACGGCTCATATCGTGTGCTACAAAAAACGTCACCAGTGAATTACCTCATCGAGCCACTGGAACCATCTTCTGACCAACGTCGTCGTGGCCAGGAAATTGTCCACGTCTCGAGACTTAAGCCCTGATACGACCCTCCCGTGTT
This sequence comes from Rhipicephalus microplus, assembly GCF_043290135.1. Lineage (NCBI taxonomy): Eukaryota > Metazoa > Arthropoda > Arachnida > Ixodida > Ixodidae > Rhipicephalus > Rhipicephalus microplus. The sequence goes on from NC_134700.1 coordinate 72,061,399, forward strand.
TACTTGTCCATAGGTCGCCAGGATGGCTCCTTATTTCAGGGGGAGTAATTGTAATGAATCTGAATAACGGACGCTCTGCTGGTAATGAAGACGACGATGATGATTTTTCGGTGGATGCAGTAGTAGCTCGCGCACGCCGCTCGCCATTAGCCAGACCTGCTGGATAAAGGACTTTTCGCCAAGCTACGTCTGAACCTTTCTCGACGTACAACACCTCTATTTAATATATATATATATATATATATATATATATATATATATATATATATATATATATGAGGGAATTCGACAGACACGCGGAACACCTAAAGCATTCCTTATTGAAACAAAATTATCCGGAAGACATTATTGACGATGCCATACTACGTGCTCGCAACGTGATCAGGAATGATATAGTTAAGGGACCAAACAGAGTATCTAAAACGACTTCCCGAACGAACCTTCTACTAACTTACTCCTCATCAGCGCCACGAATCAACAACATACCTTCCCGCCAATTCAACATAATCAGGCAAAGCAAACGACTAACGTCTATTTTCGTGAAGTTACCTCACGCGGTGTACCACAGGGATAAAAATCTGAAGGACATTTTTGTCAGAGCAAAGACAAACACCTCCAAATTTCAATCAGGGTGCCATCCCTGCGGGAAAGCTCGATGCAAGGTATGCCCACAGATGGTCACAACACGTGAATCCAAAGCGAACTTCACGGATTTCAAATTCTGCAGAACTGAAAGCCTTAATTGTGACTCCAGTAACGTAATATACATGCTACATTGCAACATCTGTGGACAAGATTATATCGGCCAAACAGACACGCCATTTAAGCTGCGGTTCAATAATCACCGGTACCACGCCACTTCACTGCCGAAGCTACCTTTATCTAGACATCTGCGCCTGCCAAACCACAGTTTTGAAAATATCAGCGTAACTCTTTTGCAGTCCGGTTTCTCAAACAGACGCGAGCGCGAACAGCGTGAGGCATATTTTCAAATTGCAAAATATTCGCAAATGTTTCATTTCAATTGTTGAAATTTCGAACATTAGTAGCTGGCATCAACGAGGACCCCGGAAAACTCAACTGCCTCCGAGAAGTAAGCCAGGAGGAAATTGGTGACAAAGATTGATAGCTGGAGACCATGCTTTTTTTTGACTGACTCATACGTGTACACTGTCCTTTCTTGTTTTTGTTTTTCTTCTTTTTTTCTTCCTTTCTTTTCTTTTTTCCACATGCACATACAAAGTGTTTACGTTCGCCTACCCCTTGATGACCATTGAAGAGAAACGGACGAAGATTAAAGGTAAAGAGCTGACCGACCCATTAAAGGGAAAACCTTTCTTTACGCACGCCGCACGCCGTCCGACCCATAAAGGGGAAACCCTTTCTTTACGCACGCCGTCACGGACCCTGCCGCCACCACGGCGACAATCTTGGGTGGCCCGACACACGTCGAGAACTGAACAGCACGTGATAAGAACCGTATGTGGACGTACACGAACAGTTGCTTTCGTTCTCAGTGTTGACAGTGGTTCTTCCTCTTTTTTACTTTCTTTTTTTTTGTCTTTTTTCTTCCCCCTTTTTTGTTTTTTCTTTCCTTTTTTAGTTCCCTCTCACTCTCGCAAACATCTTTCAAGGCGAGAGGGACGCGGCAGCAACGACGTTTGGAAGTTCATGTCAGTATAACTCATACCCTGATGAAGGGAGGGCCCCTCCCGAAACTGTTGGGAAATAAATATATTTATCCTTCTTGACAACGCTCCCGTTGTGCCATATCCCATACCTTCTCGAAGACTAACTGGCCCAGTAAATTATTACTCCCACTATATATATATGTATGTATACATGAACAGCAATCACAAAAAAATGAAAGGAGAAAGTCACAACTAAGTAAAATGCACACTGAAGAAATACGAAAAACATGATCAATCAAAACAACGTCAGAAAGAAATAACAGAAGTAAGAACACATTGCATGCGCATAAACATTCGCCTATACCCCCGCAAGACACTTGAAATACAAAAAAAAAGAATTGAAATACAAAAAAGGAACACTAAAAATAAGAAATGGCTAAGGTACTCGGCTGCTGACCCGCGGGTCGCGGGTTCGATTCCCGGCTGCGGCGGCTGCATTTCTGATGGAGGCGGAAATGTTGTAGGCCCATGTACTCAGATTTGGGTGCACGTTAAAGAACCCCAGGTGGTCAAAATTTCCGGAGCCCTCCACTACGGCGTCTCTCATAATCAAATGGTGGTTTTGGGACGTTAAACCCCACAAATCAATCAATCAATCAAAAATAAGAAATGAAAGATTAATCAACATGACAATGGCGAAACATCAAGTAGATATATGTTCAACGGAATCTGCGCTCATTAGTTGTTATAAATGCAGATTATTCCAATCGTTTATAGTGCGCGGAAAGAAACATTATTTGAAAAGGTTAGTTCTGGTCTTATATGGTGTTAAAGAAACTTCGTGACGATGCCGTGTTCGACGTGCTGCAAGTGGTGTCACATACGCGTGTGGGTTCAGAGGGAAAGAAATGGTTTTCAGTTGGTAGAGAAATTTTAGCCTTTGTATTTTCCTTCGAAGCTGAAGCGTCTGAATATTATGTTTTTTCATTAGGCTAGTGGGAGAGTCAGTTATTCTATATTTAGAAAAAATGAACCTAACTGCTTTGCGTTGAATCATCTCTAGAGCGTTTATGTTAGTTTTTGTGTAGGGATCCCATACAATGCTTGCATTATCTAGTTTTGGGCGAATGAGTGAAGTGTAGGCTAGCATTTTAGTATAATGAGGAGTGTGCTTTAGTTTGTGCCTGAGGATACACAGTTTTTTGAAGGAGGAGTTACATATGTTAGAAATGTGGTTATTCCAACTTAGGTCACTAGTTATCATGATTCCAAGATACTTGTATTGGTTTACTTTGGTGAGCGGTGTAGATCCTAGGTTATAAGCAAACGACATCATATTAATTTTTTGTTATAGACATGTAGACTGTTTTTTCCTTGTTCAATTTCATACCCCAGTGCCCGAACAACGACAAGGTGTTTTGAACGTTAGAATTAAGCAATAATTGATCATTAACAGAACAAGCTTCGTTAAACACTATACAATCGTCTGCGAATAGCCTAATTTGAATAGAGGGAAAAATTTCGGTAACGATGTCAATTATATATATTGGAAATAGTAAAGGTCCCAAAACACTACCCTGGGGTACTCCAGACGTTACTGAAAGTTCATTCGAAGAGTAACTGATTGATACAGACTGTTTGCGATTATACAGATAAGCTGCTACCCAGTTAGCTATGTATGCGGGAAGGTTAATTGACTCAGTTTTCAATAAGTTTACTGTGAGGAACAAGGTCAAACGCTTTCTTAAAGTCCAGTAATATCACGTCGATTTGGCTCGACTTGTGAAGTGTACTAGCAAAGTAGTGAATAAGTGTCGTTAATTGTGTTACAGTCGATAACCCTTTGCGAAAACCCTGCTGGTGAGGAGAAAGTATAGTGTTATCATTTAGAAACTTTCATATTTCTTTAGCAATATTATGTTCAACTAATTTGCAGCACGTGGACGTTAATGAAATGGGTCGATAATTGGTTACTTGTGCTGCGTCGCCCTTTTTCGGAATGGAAACGACACGCGCAGTTAGCCAATCTGCAGGAAGAAGAGCTGACGACAACGAGGAACGAAAAATGATTACCAAAAAGGGGGCTAACGCTTCAGCATATCTGCGCAGAAAGGCATTCGGTATGTTGTCTGGTCCTGGAGATGATTTAATTTTAAGGTTCAGTAACATTGATACCACACCTGGTTGTGATACAATATCAGTGTTCGAGTCACATGGCAAGCGATTTGGGTTTACAATTGCATTAGAACTAGAAAATACACTTTGAAAATAATGAATAAAGCGCTCTGCGATACATTGCTTATCGACGACGACGAGGCCTTCGTGAACGATATGGTCAATTGAGTTTGTTTTCGTGCTTATAAAAGACCAAAAATTTTGGGGTGCCGTGCGAATGAAGTTTGGCAACGTGTGCTGGAAATACCAGCGCTTAGCTAGCTGTACTTCAAGATTTAATTTATTTTGCTTTTGGTGAATAATCACACGGGAGGCCCGCCGTCGCTTTAGGCGCTTTACTTTCCTTTTGAGGTGCAAGATTTTTCTCGTTATCCAAGAAGTTGTTTTCGATGCTTTTTTAGTTTTGTTGGGAATAAAGTTGCTAAGACAGTAAGCAACAATTTGTTTCAACTCATCCCAAAGTACAGCAGTATTGTTGCTTTGAAAATTATCAAGGCATAGCTCCAAGTAATCCAAGACACTTTCATCTCTGGCACGAGAAAAATCTTTAACCATTATTGTTTTACATTTGCTGGTGTTAGGTACCTTCAAAGAAAAGAACAGTATACTAGGTTGTGATCAGAAATTCCGGGATCAACCGATATAGAAAAGTTTTTTAATGAACTACTAATAAACACAAGGTCCAGTATAGATGCTGACATACCACAGGTGCGCGTTGGCTATCAGATCCAGATTGTGAGATAGGATGATGTCATGCAAATATTGTAAATTTGAATTATTCGCGGTGCAAAAAAATCTGTTTTCCCAATCGACATCTGGCGGATTAAAATCACCTATAAGAAGAACCTTATCGTTTGCGAAAGACGCTATGTGCCTAAAAAGATCGCGAAAGAATTCGGGGGGAGAGTCAGGTGTTCGATAAGCGGCAAAAAGTAAGAATGATTTATCCCAGCAAGAAAACTTTAGTGACACGGTTTCTAAGTTATCAGCCTGTCGCAATGGGGTAGCGGCTATAGTGTTTTTTAACAAAAGAGCCACCCCCCCCCCTAGTACTTCTGTCATGGCGATACGCCCTGTTCGATGGAGGAAACACAACTGCATCTTCAATATTATCATGCAGCCAAGTTTCCGTTATGAAAACTACATGAGGGTTGTAACTTAAAGTAGTAGCCTCGAGGCTTTCCGACTTATTAACGACACTGCGGGCATTATTCTTTAAAACTTGAAGTTCTTTAAATTCAGAGGAGGCCTCCACGGAGGAAAGTCAAGTATTTCTGATATTGTTTTGACGACCGTCGATTTTGACCCTCAAGTTGTTGCTTTCATCCCATGTGAAAAGTTCATTGTTAATGCGCAGCTTATCGTTACGCAGGCTAACTTTCTTGCCTTGCTCTCTATCAGTTCTAGCGCTATCCTACAGCAGTTTACGTTTCCTTAGCGTATTGCGCGAATAATCGTTCTGAACTGATATTCGAGTACCCTTTAGTATATCAGCATTTTTTAAAATATGCTGTTTTTCAGTGACATCCTGGAAGTAAATGATGACTGGTCTTCCACTACCCGCGTTACCGAGGCGATGAATTTGGCCGACAGATTTAAATTAACCGAAAGCTTCTTGGAGAAAACTTCTTCAAGAACCTTATTTTTAAGAATAGCTTCAGTTTCACCCATATCCTCAAGTTGGTCAGATGGGCATCTTTCAAGAACATGAGTCTGCTTTTTTTTTGCGTGGTGATGTGATCAGTATATAGTCAGTGGTTGATACTGTACTGCTGAGCTTGTCTTGTGATGAAAGCATTGCGATAGACTGATGAGAAAGCTCCCGAGATGGTTGTGAGCCATCATTGATTGTAAATGCTTCTGTCAGTTGACAATGCGCCGGCGTTGGTGGATTCGAAATTCCTGCATTCCTTTGACTCACATGTGTGTTATCATTTGACGATGAGAGCACAACAGACTTGGCTTCGGGTGGTTCTGATGACGTATGTTTTTCTTTTTGCAGCGTGATTAGGCTGGGAATGTCTGTCGAACGACCCTGGTCCGGAACGTCAGGGTATGGGCTTGTATTGTGAGGATTCACTAGCTCGTCACGCCTAAATTCCGTCGCACGTCCGAAACCATCAGGGCCTTGTGTGTGACACGAAGCATCAAGGGATTCGGGTGGTTCAGTAAAATGTGAAGTATTATGATGCAGTGAACACGTTGATAGTGCCGCTTTCATGGCTTTTGGGAAAGCCGGCTTTAGGCTTTGTCTTTTGTCGAAATCGTCGGTATTTCTTTCGGTATATGGAGGCTTTACCTTGTCTATTGCGTTGTGCAAGTTACCAGTCGGTGTTCGAATGCGTGACGTTTTTTCGGAAGAGTCATAGGATGGTACAATGGGGGTATATTTTCTCTGATGTTTCGTCTTGAAAATAGGCTTAATGCGGGAAGACTTTGCGTAACTGTTATGGGTGAGTTGAAAAGCCTTCCTCTGATGAAGTATGGACAGGTCTTTATAGTATTCTTTGAAACGGGTGATCATTTCTTCTTTGATTTTTTTCAAAGACTCATCGTTCTCGAAGATGTAGGTGAGGTGAAATTTGAATGCCTCACATGAGATGTAGTCAGTAAAGTTGATGACCATCTCCCGTTCCGACACGGGATGTCAAGGTCAGCAGATGCTTCTGACATGATGCTGGTCGATGCTTAATACTAGGCGCTTGTACGGTAGTCCATGTGTGGTCAGGGTGTCTCGCAGAGAACTGCATAGATGATGAGCGACTGATGAAGGGGCTGGCAGGTCTTCATCCTGTCGACTCATTTGACGCTATGATGAATTGGAGTCGTGACCTGGCTCATACCGCATGTTTATTAGATTCTGCTTCGTCCTTCTCTTCTTCTGCTACAAGTCACTGCCTTCCTACGTCACAGGATTCCCTGTGTATACGTTGTACACCACGTATACAACGGGACCAGGGACCCTACCGCGTTGTGTCGAAGACTTCACCTGTTAACTACATCGTCGATGCCGTTACTGCATCCACAGACTAGCACTTTCGGGGCTGGAAAGCAACTCCTGTTCACAATGCGGCCAAATAAGGAAAATGTCGTCAATGTAACGTTTATAATAAAAAGGTTTCAGCGCGCGGGGTTGCGAAAATTCACTTTCAAGCTGACCCATATGATATATTGGCGTAGTTGGGTCCAATACGCGTACCCATTGACGTGCCGCTAACTTGTACGTAGTGTTGCCCTTCAAATTGAAAGTTATTTAGCTCTTAAATGAGCCTGAGCAGTACTGCTAATGTGTTGCTGTCGATAAATTTACCCGATGATGCTGCTTCATAGGACCTGACGACTGCCGCTATTTCGTCTACATGCGGAATGTTGGTGTATAAAGACGCTACATCTAGCGTGACCAAAAAGAAACCTTGAGGAATAATCAGATCAATTATACCAGAAACAAAGTCAGTAGTGTGCCTTACGTAAGACGGAAGTGATGCTGGGATACTAGTGATCAGAGAATCGACATAGCTGGAAAATTTTCTGTGACAGTACATATACCTGAAATAATGGGACGGCCGGGGTTGTTTATCTTGTGTATTTTAGGCAAAAGGTAAAAACGACCGTGAACAGGACTTAGGGGAATAAGAGAATGAACCGCATTGTCAGGCACCTTTTTGTTTTCCAGAAGCTCTGGCAAAGTGCTCTAAACAAGAGATTTAAATTGTTCAGTGGGGTCATGATCCTGACGCTTGTAAAAACTCGTGTCTGCGAGCTGTCTTTGAGCCTCTGCTTCGTAATCAGACTTGTTCATTACGACAACAGCCCCACCTTTGTCCGCAGGCTTGATGACGATGTCGTTGCGGCAGGACAAGGCATTTAGTGCTTTCATTTCACTGGTGGATAGGTTACGGCGAAGCGGCGTTTGCTTTCGATACGACTGTAGTACGTCTCGTTGTACAGCTTTGATATACATATCTAAGCATCTGTCTCGTTGTGAGGGAGGTACCCAACGTTTTCCAGAAGGTAATGCGCTTGTGTAATCATTTGTATTTTGCCGGTCATGAAAAAACTCGCGCAAGCGTAAGTTGCGGGCAAAATTATCCAAGTCTTTCACTAATTGAAATTCACTGTGTCTGCCTGTGGCAGGACAGAAATTGTGACCGCGGCACAGAACACAAGCCATGCGACAGGGACCTGCCGATTGACTAAAGACTTTGTCACCCGGTAAAAACACTTCTGGCCTCTGTTCAAAGGAATTTTTAAGGTTACGGAAAGTTGTAGAAAAACGTGTTCGCAACGACCTACATGTAGATATTTTGAACACCTACTTAACCGCGTCTGTTGCACCGAAGGGTATGCGTACCATTGTGAAACCAGCCCTATCTAACATGTCTCAGCAAAATATAGATAGGTGGGACGACATATCAATTGATTGATTGATTTGTGGGGTTTAACGTCCCAAAACCACCATATGATTATGAGAGACGCCGTAGTGGAGGGCTCCGGAAATTTTGACCACCTGGGGTTCTTTAACGTGCACCCAAATCTGAGTACACGGGCCTACAACATTTCCGCCTCCATCGGAAATGCAGGGACGACATATCAAGAACTGCTTCACTACAACTCACCCGCGTTACCCTTGAACATTATCGTTCTTCAACCAAAAAATCTCGCACCAACAAAGCAAATGTCAGCAAGCTTAAGCCTCTCGTCTAATGAATCCGCCGCACTAGAGGCATTCGCATCTAAAAAGCATCGCGAAATTTACGCATTGAAAGTCAAGAAATTGTCGCGTGACGGAGTTTGGTGCCCTAGCCAGAACACTGCATGCAATTAAGTCCCCTAGCAAACGAATCCGGTACAAGCTTACTCCGATACTTCTTTGTCACCTTCCATTGACAAACATATTTGCAAGGAGCAGAACAATATAGTAAATATTTTGGACATTGTACTAACTGCTGAGGAGCGTAGTGTTCTTTGCCGTGGTCTCAATTTCTGTCCTGCCACAGGCGGACACAGTGAATTTCAATTACTGAAAGACTTGGATACTTTTGCCCGCAACTTACGCTTGCGCGAGTTTTTTCATGACCGGCAAAATACAAATGGTTCCACAAGTGCATTACCTTCTGGAAAACGATGGGTACCTCCCTCACAACGAGACAGATGCTTAGGTATGTATATCAAAGCTGTACAACTAGACGAACTACAGTCGTATCGAAAGCAAACGCCGTATGCCGTAGCCTATCCACCAGTGAAATGAAAGCACTAAATGCCTTGTCCTGCCGCAACGATATCGTCATCAAGCCTGCAGACAAAGGTGGGGCTGTTGTCGTAATGAACAAGTCTGATTACGAAGCAGAGGCCCAAAGACAGCTCGCAGACACGAGTTTTTACAAGCTTCTGGATCACGACCCCACTGAACAATTTAAATCTCTTGTTTAGAGCACTTTGCCAGAGCTTCTGGAAAACAAAAAGGTGCCTGACAATGCGGTTCATTCTCTTATTCCCCTAAGTCCTGTTCACGGTCGTTTTTACCTTTTGCCTAAAATACACAAGATAAACAACCCCGGCCGTCCCATTATTTCAGGTATATGTACTGTCAAAGAAAATTTTCCAGCTATGTCGATTCTCTGATCAGTAGTATCCCAGCATCACTTCCGTCTTACATAAGGGACACTACTGACTTTGTTTCGGGTATAATTGATCTGATTATTCCTCAAGGTTCCTTTTTGGCCACGCTAGATGTAGCGTCTTTATACACCAACATTCCGCATGTAGACGGAATAGCGGCAGTCGCCAGGTCCTATGAAGCAGCATCAGCGGGTAAATTTATCGACAGCAACACATTAGCAGTATTCCTCAGGCTCATTTTAGAGCTAAATAACTTTCAATTTGAAGGGCAACACTACGTCCAAGTTAGCGGCACGTCAATGGGTACGCGTATTCGACCCAACTACGCTAATATATTCATGGGCCAGCTTGAAAGTGAATTTTCGCAAACCCGCGCGCTGAAAACTTTTTATTATAAACGTTACAATGACGACATTTTCTTTACTCTGCTCAGAGCAAACAGAGTTTCAAAAATATTTCAGGACACTAAAGGATGCTCTAGTCAAACAAAAATATCTGCCGTAATTATTTGATGACGGAAAAAAACGTGCCGCCATGCATAATCGTAGAACGCTGATGTGCGCTGCTAAAAACTCGACTCCCTCACCGCAGACATACTTAGTCCTTACCCATTCTGCGGCAGTTCCACGTGTTTCAAATGTGCTGAGAAAGCACCACAACATTCTAATGCAAAGTGAACGCTTAGGAACCATTTTCACCGAACCACCTAAAGCAGTGTATCGCAAAGCTAAAACTATTCAAGACATACTCTCATCTTCATTATCGTCGAAAGCAGATAGTCCTGACACGATCGGGTTCCATCCTTGCCAAAAACCACGATGCAAAGTATGCCCGTATACATGCGCACATGCCAACAGGTCACCAGTACTAGTTCCAACTTTTCCTTAAATATCAAAGGCAATCTTGACTGTGATTCAAAGAACGTGATATACATGATGGAATGTGCGCTATGTAAAATAGAGTTCATTGGTCAAACAGAAGGGCCTTTTAGACTGCGTTTTAACAACCATAAATCTCATGCTAACAATTGCCCCACTTGCCCATTTCAAGACACGTGCACCTCCCTGACCACTCTTTTGAAAATCTACAGGTCACACTACTACAATCTGGTTTCCGCACAAATTATGATAGAGAAGCGCATGAATCATTCCTCATCTATAAGTTCGACGCTGTCGCATCTAATCTAAATGAAAACGTAGGAAAACTTAGTTGCCTTTGTGCGTAAACTGTATCACCCTGTCCATTTTTTTTCAACTTTGCTCAGCAAGTCGCACTACATTGTCTTTATCGGTTGATTACGTAGCAGCTTTGTAACGTCTCTGTGATTTTTATTATTACTTTATAGTTTTTTTTTTCTTTTTTTCCCTTGCTTTTACCAGTCGGACTACTCTTCATGTTATGTGATTTATCTTTTATGCGTTTTATTTTTTATTTGCAAACAACGTGCTCGCCATATGCTCGCGCGTGGAAACAATATGTTTTTACTCGTGTATCAGGTGCCCTTCAAATTGTGTGTCTTGCATATATATATATATATATATATATATATATATATATATATATATATATATATATATATATATATATATATATATATATATAACCATATATCGCCTCTCATGCCGGTTTTCATATTTGTATCTTATTGATATGCACATGTATATAAACAGCACTCGTGCCATAAACTGTATTCTGATGAAGGCTGGACCCGCGGCCGAAACGTCCATAAAATCACTTCGTACGTGCGTCTTCTTCTCTACGAATAATTTTACCCGGACCCAGCATTACTTTTGTTTTTAGTATATATATATATATATATATATATATATATATATATATATATATATATATATATATATATATATATATATATATATATATATATATATATATATATATATATATATATATATATAAATTTATGGCAATTCTTTCACCGTGCTTCTACTGGCAGAATAAACGCGCAAAATTTTTAGCAGTTTTAGCAGTAAAGAATAGTTCTGATGGCCTAGTCGCCTGGGCATATATTTGTGCATAAACATTTCTTGTTCATTTTAACCGGCTTACTAACAGAAAAAATTGGGAGCTCTTATGTGAATGGGTTCAAGAACATCTTCGCTCAATCAGGAGCTTTTTAATTAAAAACGTTAACGAGAATGCAGTCTGCCGTTGCTACATGGGCTAACTTCAGCATGCGAACAAATTACATGCTCATCATCTAGTCGGCAGAAGGTTAGGCATACCATCGACAACTTTCGTGCTACGAGACAGATTGGGGTGCGAAAGCACTTCGTGATCTCTCTAGGCCTCCACAGCAGAGAAAAGGTCTATAAGATCTTTTTCACTGAAAGAAGAATCACTTCCTTTCCGGACTGTTGAGTGGAGGTACAAAAGTTGCCTTTCGTCTTTGTGCCAGTACATAATCGTGGTGCTGTCGAGCACAGGGCGGTAGCAATCACAACAAATAGCAAGAAAGCCGTCCGTCTTCTTCCGATTAGTATTGTCAAGCTCTCAGAGATAGTCATTGAGATAACTGCCTGTCAGGCTGATGTGGCAGGCTCCGCACGACAAAGGGACTCTGTAGGCTACCCCCCTCCCCCTACACAGATTCTAGAAACCGATTACGATGCCTTACCTGGCATCGACGAGCTACAGTGCGCTAAGGACGAGCCACAATGCGCTATACCGTCCTATGTCCGCGCAGGGAATTGGTGCCTGCGAAAGATATCCGCCTCCCCCCGCCCAAATTCCTCCAACTGAACCCTGTCCTCGCTTTCTTTGTCAATAACTGGCAGGCGACAGCGGTCCGACGCTGCAACAAAGGAATTCGTCGAGGCGAGTTCTGGGAATGTCGCATCTTCGAAATGAAAAAGTAACCAGTAACATGACACCCCGCGTTACCAAAAAATTTTGGCGGAAGTACATTGCCCATCACAGTTCAGAAATTGTAATGAGTACGTTACTAAGTTATCGAAAAAAGTAACGCGTTACTGATAAAGACGTTACATGTAACGCGTTACCGCCAACACTGGTAATATAGACTTTTTGCTTTTACTGTCAAGAGCAAGAAAACTTCGATAATTTTTACTTGATTGCTGAATTTTCCCAACTCATAGGGAGAAACATTTAGAAACTATATTCGGAAAATAAACATTACTTATAATTCTGAAAATATCCTCTCTTGGAGCTTTTTTCTGCCACAGCAACCGAAGCGTCTGCAAAGCAGTTTGTGAATTTCTGAGACACAAGAACGCTTGGTTGTTAGAGTGTCTTTTTTACTAATAAAATTGTAGTACTTAGAAATTACCGATTCATTTATTCGTTTCAATTATAGTTGTTTACCTGCCTTATTCCTAGGCCACCTTGTGATTGTCCACTGTTATATTTTCTAGATGACCGAATAAGTATTTTTCTTCATAAAAATTCTAAATTTCTTTTTACCCAATACTATAGCCGCTGGTTTAAGGGCCGATCCCCCTTAGTGCGTACGAGCCAAATCATATAGGAACAAGCAAGTAAATTATCAGCTACAAGAAAGTTGGTTCTAGCATAAAATAAAATACACAAGATATCACTAGATTTTCAATGCTGAAAACTACGTTCCTGGTTAATATACTTGAAAGCCGACACTAAAGGTGGAACGCATTCCGTTACTTGCTTGTTCAAATTTTTAGGTATGTCGTCATTTCATCATTTCTGGCAAAAAATGGTTAGAGCTCCTGAACATTTTAGTGAAGCGTAAAAAACACCCGCTTTTTTCTTCACAGCGTCGCATTGTCAGCGCAGCGTTGATTACACTGCCATTAAGTTTCTGCTTGCTGTAGGGGCCCGTAACACGCTCAGTGAACCATTGGAAGCTCAGTAGACCTGCCAAAAGTAACGCCTTTTGCTCACACCCATTGGGCGACACCTGCTCTTACGACTGGCATACCCAGTCTTGCACAATAACGTCGAAGACTCCGCCATCGGTGTCCCACCTTGCATACGTAGAACTTTGAAAATACATCCGAACATAATTTCTGAGCATGACGAGGGATGCCGGTGCACCCCTGTTGGGTACCTGAAGCGCATGATCTCTGACATCCCTGAAACTAATACAATTATACACTTATTCTGCACAATTCCGCAACGAGTATTCCCCGGTAGTCTTCAACGACAACAAAACGTTACTCACGCCTGCATCTTTGCAGAGTTTTACTCCTGCATATGGCGCAGGTGTTGCGCTTCCTGTCCTAAACGCTCCTGACATTCCTCGGGAGGTTTACATAATAACCGACTCACAACATGCATGCCAAGCATTTTAGATGGGACGCTGCTTTTCAATGTCAGCTCACCACATGCTTCTCAAGGCAACAAACATCCACACATCCAGTTCATTACTATCCACTTGCTCTGAACTACTGGCGATGCCTCCCTCCCAGGTAATCATCGCGCTCACGTGGTCTCCTTGGGTCTTATCCACCGAGCCGCGTCACATGGCGAGGTAAGTAGTCCAGATCAAGTGGGGCCTCCAATTACCTGCCGAGACATAGTGGCATATTATCCCGGAGTTAGGCGCACCATGCACCCGCCCTCACAGTCTTTCTCGCAAGAAGAAGAAGCGGCACTCCAAAGACTCTAAACGTATACGTTCCTCAGCTTCCTCTAACAGTAATTCATGTCGCGACGGAGTGTGCCACAAAACTATTTCCTTCCATTGCCGCTATCTTGCATCCCTGTTGCTGTTGATTTTGGGGTGATGCCCTCTGCGACGGGCCTACCGAGGTCCACCAGGCCTTGGCACAACGGGCCCGGTTGGTGACCAATATCATGATAGGGAACCTTGACTACGGTTGCCTCCCATGCGCTTTAGATGTATATACCTAACAAAATATTTTCCTCTCTCTTTGGAATTACGTATTTATGCATTTTCTACATCAAAAGACGCACTGTCTAATACTTACGTAACGTATCGATGTTTCGCCTCAAATATATGTAATATTTGCTTTTTGATTCAACATGTTCTGAAGTATGGACGTGGCCACCCCAATATGATGAGTGGGCATTGAGCTTAGGCCTAAACTTCCACCTCGTGCCTAAGCCTTTATATAGAAGCCAATAGATGGAGTAAAATTTTCCTGTTGATATTTTGTTTAAAAACAAACTGTGCACCTTCGCCCTTGGCACTAGTGCGCGATAGCCTTCATTTGCTTACCCTTTGCATTCTTCGCGTCAACGCTGTTTGTGTCGCTTTTGCTTAACGCACTTGCACTTAATGTATTGTCCCAGGTAATGGGTATGAGCCATCAACTGTAAGTGGAATCCCTTGAAAGTGAAGAAAGAACAGGGCTTTTGCGTCCTGGTCTAAGGCAAGCAAGACGTCGTTTCGTCGCTGTCTGTTATTACATTCGCGGCACTGGTGGAGGTGCTGGGTAAATGCGCCTCAGCTGCAGATTTTCAGCTGACACAACGAGCTACTTGGAGACAGCTACAGCTCCCACGGCAAGAAGCAGTCGCCGCCTGCGAGGACTATCTCCAGAGTACGGTCCCCTCTCTCAAGACGAGATGGCAACTTCAACTAACAACCAGGCGAGTCAAACCAACGACGCCTATTCTTTTCTCCCGCATGTTTTTCATGCGCCGCAAACACCACGCTCATTTCATGGAGACATTTATGAAGATGTTGACGACTGGCTTGACCACTTCAATCGAGTTGCCAACATCAACGAATGGGATGAAGCTCGCAAGCTGCGGAGAGTTTACTTTCCATTAGAAGACTCTGCCAAAACGTGGTACAAGAATCACGAGGGTTCCTTTGCGACGTGGCATGAGTTCAGCCGACAGTTTCGTGATGCGTACCGCAGCACTGAAAGGAAAGAGAGAGCAGAGCAGGCTATCTCGTCTCGTAACCAACGACCCAACTAGAGAGTTTCGATGTTTGTAGAGGACATGCTGCGACTCTTCAAGCGTGCTGACCCTGAAATGTTCGAGGAAAGGAAGGTGCGGCATTTAATGCGTGGGGTAAAAGAGCAGCTCTTCGCCGGACTCGTGCGCAATCCACCGACGACTGTGGCAGAGTTCATAAATGAGGCAACCACAATGGAGCGTACTCTCCAGTATAGGTCGTCACAGTATGAACGCCACGACGTGACCCCTGCTGCGTGCTTTATCGGGGCTGACAGCGAGAGGCATGCCCTCGCTAAGTTCATAAGAAGCGTCGTGCGGGACGAGCTGCGCCAACTCCAAGCAGCGGGACCCCAACCACCCGTAAGTGCTCGCACAGGCTTAATCCGAAATGAGATCCGACAGGTGGTCACCCCACTCGCGCCAACAAGGCCTGAGGCCCCTGTACTAACTTATGCGGTGGCTCTGCGATCTTCTGCACCACATGGCCCTGATCCCACCATGGGGAGAATGGATCAGGCTAGCCATCGATTCCAGGGCACCTCTTCGACTCCGCCACCCGCCTCAAGGTTTCCGAGTGCACCAACTTATCGTCCGTCTGGATCGCGCCAGAACGCCACAAAGACCAGCATGTGGCGTACGTCCGATAACCGTCCACTCTGCTACCACTGTGGCGAAGCGGGTCACGTCTACCGTAACTGCCAGTACCGCCAACTTGGTCTCCGTGGCTTTCACCCTGATGCTCGGTGCCCGCGTTACGGTGAGCGTCCCCGCGACATCGAAGCGTACCTTACGGGCCAGCAAGCTCCTCGCCTTGGTCAACGCCCCATTTCAAGCTCACCATCACCTCGCCGCCCCACGTCACCTAGCATTCCCTCGTCATCTTTTGCTCCTTTCAGAGGCCGGTCACCGAGTCCCCACAGGGGAAACTAGAACCCGCGGCTCCTGGGGGTGAAGCCGCGTCCCAACGAACTGTCAAAGAGCCTCCTTCGACGCAAAGACCCGACGAAGACGGTTCTGACTTTCCAGTCGTTTCCGAAAGTCATAAGACTGTTTCCGCCGACATCACCGTACACGTCGATAATCACGTCGTCACTGCCCTCGTCGACACCGGCGCCGATTATTCGGTTATGAGCAGCACCCTAGCATCCCAACTGAGGAAGGTAACTACCCCTTGGCAAGGACCGCCGTTGCGCACGGCAGGGGGCCACCTCGTCACGCCGACTGGAATGTGCACAGCCCGTGTTCAAGTCCATGCTTCAACGTTCACAGGGTCTTTCCTCGTATTACCTGTGTGCTCCCGTTCACTCATTCTGGGGCTGGACTTTCTTCGCGAACACGGCGCAATTATTGACCTAAGCGACTTGCAGGTGTCGTTCGAGGACCCGTTTCATCCTGAACCGGAAAACGCGAGCTCATCGAAAGCTGCCCTGCGTGTATCTTCCGAATCTGTTATTCTGCCTCCCCACAGCAGCCTTTTTATCAACGTTGAATGTGACCAAGACGTCCCCGATGCTGTAATTGCAGAAGGAAATTTGTCCCTACTTTTTGCACAACAAATCTGCGTTGCTCGAGGTATTGTTCAGCCCAGTAGAAAGCAGGCTTGCCTATTCGTCACGAATTTCAGCGAGGAGTATCGCCATCTTACAAAACACACTGCGATCGCATACCTTGAGGATATTGCCAACGTCCCTGGTCCCTCAATATTATCTGCTCTTTCGTCGTGCGACGATTCCGCCATGACATTTGCATGCACTCTCGACGTAAACCAGGGTCTACCATCTGCACAACGGGAACGTATTTTGAAGCTACTCGGCTCATTTCGGGACTGCTTCGCTACGACTTCGAAAGTTAACCAAACACCGCTTGCCAAGCATCGTATCATCACCGAGCCTACCGAGAGACCCATTCGACAGTGTGCCTACAGAGTCTCGCAAAAAGAACAAGACGTTATACGCCAACAGGTCCAGCAGATGCTCAAGGACGATGTCATCCAGCCATCGACCAGTCCCTGGGCGTCCCTTGTTGTGTTAGTAAAGAAAAAAGATGGTACTCTGCGATTTTGCGTCGACTACCGAAAGTTAAATAAGATCACAAAGAAAGACGTGTATCCTTTACCACGAATAGACGACTCGCTGGACCGCATTCGAAATGCTCGTTACTTTTCTTCCATGATCTACGCAGCGGCTATTGGCAAATATCTGTTGATGAGCGCGACCGCAAAAAGACCGCCTTCATTACTCCTGACGGACTCTACGAGTTCAAGGTCCTTCCCTTCAGCTTATGCTCGGCACCAGCTACTTTTCAAAGAATGATGGACACGGTTCTTTCTGGGCTAAAATGGCAATCGTGTCTTGTCTACCGTGACGATGTGGTCGTCTTCTCGGACACGTTTGAGCAGCACGTCCAGCGCTTACAGGCAGTTCTTCAGGCGATTCGAACAGCTGGACTTTCTCTCAAACCTGAGAAATGCCACTTTACATTCGAGGAACTAAAATTTCTTGGTCACGTTGTCAGCCACGCCGGTATACACCCAGACCCTGAGAAAACGAAAGCTGTTGCCACATTTCCTGTCCCAACGAACAAGCGCGACCTCCGCCGATTTCTGGGACTCTGCGCATATTACAGACGCTTCGTCAAAGGCTTTTCTAAAATCGCTGAACCGCTAAATGAACTTACGAAAGACGGCGTACCGTTTGTTTGGGGTCATGATCAGCATCACGCCTTTGACGCGCTACGAAACCATCTCCAAGCCCCACCTGTACTCGGTCACTTTGACGATAACGCTGCCACAGAGCTACACACGGATGCTAGCAACGTCGGAATTGGAGCTGTACTGGTTCAATGGCAAAATGGCGTAGAGCGCGTGATTGCCTATGCAAGTCGAACACTATCATCTGCAGAGAAAAACTACTCTGCAACAGAAAAAGAATGCTTAGCCGTTGTTTGGGCTATAACAAAGTTTCGCCCTTATTTATACGGTCGACCATTCAGGGTAGTTAGCGACCACCATTCTTTATGCTGGCTCGCCAACCTCAAAGACCCTTCCGGTCGTCTAGCACGCTGGAGCCTTCGGCTGCAAGAATTTGACGTTGCAGTCATTCACAAGTCAGGACGCAAACACACTGATGCTGACTGTCTCTCGCGTGCACCAATTCGAAGTACGAACGCGGACGTTGAAGAGGACGATACATTCCTTTCCTCTGTGTCAGCAACCGACTTGGCTCAACAACAACGCGACGACATGGAGCTAAGCCCGCTGATTGACTACCTCGAAGGCCGAAAATGCAGCCTTCCTCGAAACTTTGCACGTTCGCTGGCCTCGTTCTGCATCAGGGATGGAGTCCTGTATAAGAAAAATTTTGACCATACCCAGGCTACTTACCTACTTGTTGCGCCGACCTCGCTTCGGGACGATATTTTACATGCTTGTCACGACGAACCATTATCCGGACACCTTGGCTACACGCGCACATTGGAAAGAATTCGCCGCTCATACTACTGGCCCCGCCTCGCGAAGACACTCAAGCAGTACGTCCGCACATGCCTCGACTGCCAACGCCGTAAGACTCCACCTGTCCGACCAGCAGGACTATTACAGCCTATCGCCACGCCGAAGACACCATTCCATCAAATTGGCATTGACTTTCTCGGCTCATTTCTCACCTCTCTGTCTGGAAACTGGTGGATTGTAGTTGCCACCGATTATTTAACGCGTTACAGCGAAACAAAGGCCCTGCCCAAAGCTACTGCAGCCGAAATTGCACAGTTTTTTGTCACCAGCATCGTACTTCGTCACGGAGCGCCAGCTGTGATAATTACTGATCGTGGTACAGCTTTCACCGCAGAGATGCTTCAAGAAGTGCTGAGACTAAGTGGTACAGAACATCGGAAAACCGCGGGTTATCACCCCCAAACAAATGGACTCACTGAACGGTTGAACAAGACCATTGCAGATATGCTGTCAATGTATGTGGCCGTTGATCACAAGAACTGGGATGATATACTCCCTTACGTAACTTTTGCTTACAATACAGCAGTCCAAGAGAGTACAGGTTTCACCCCATTTCACTTAGTTCATGGTCGAGAGGTCACCACAATGCTCGACGCAATGCTCGTTCCCAACAACTTGAGCATGTTCAACACGGACGCTGAATTGTTCGCTCAACGCGCCGAGGAGGCCCATCAACTCGCCCGATGCCGTATTCAGGCTCGCCAAACTGCCGACGCACACCGCTACAACCTTACACACCGAGAGGTTACCTTCCAACCAGGCGATGAAGTTTGGGTGTGGACTCCCATTCGACAGCATGGTCACTCTGAGAAGTTGCTTCGGCGCTACTTCGGCCCTTACAAAGCTCTGCGCCGACTCAGTGACGTTACGTATGAAGTTGTCTCTGAGGGCGCCTCAAGACGTTCCCGTCGGTTTCCACAAAGTGATGTGGTGCACGTGTCAAGACTCAAGCCATATTTCTCGCGTCATACATCGAACGTGGACTAACTTACCATGCAAGGACTATTTTTTTGTCACTTTGGTTTTTTTTTATTCTCTTGTGTACTTACTCCTTTCTTTATTGAGTACTTCTAGGACGCCAGCCCATTTTTTTTCTCCCTTACGACGAAGTTGTTGGGTTCCATGATAGCATTTTTTTCTCATTTGTTTTCTCAACGCTCATTACCAGCATC
The DNA here is from genome assembly GCF_043290135.1 of Rhipicephalus microplus. NCBI lineage: Eukaryota > Metazoa > Arthropoda > Arachnida > Ixodida > Ixodidae > Rhipicephalus > Rhipicephalus microplus. The sequence goes on from NC_134700.1 coordinate 72,081,393, forward strand.
GAGCCGATGCTTTTCGAGGAGAGGGAGTAATGTCACAGGTAATGGGTATGAGCCATCAACTGTAAGTGGAATCCCTTGGAAGTGAAGAAAGAAGAGGGCTTTTGCGTCCTGGTCTGAGGGCAAGCAAGACGTCGTTTCGTCGCTGTCTGTTATTACGTTCGCGGCAATATGTTTTTACCATTTCTGGGCTGATATTAAGTGAAACGCCTGGCGGCGGTATACGAGTATGTGCCACACGTGCATTGAGGAAAACATTTTCCCGTTATCCATGATTGAGCAGAAAATAATGACCTGAGCCTCTCTGCTCGTACAACGAGATATGCAAGCACCACTATCTGTCAAGAAGACTGCTGCCTCCACCACACTCCTCGCTATGCAGGGCCCAAGCTGTTACTCTCCGACTGCTACAAACAAACACTTACCCAAGCCCTGCGGCACTGCACACAATGTACCCTGAACGGTTTCCAAGCCCGGACTGCCCCCTGTGTGGTGGTTATGCGGACTTCGAGCATGTACTGTGGGGCTGCGCCTCTGCCGGTCCCCCTTTCACCCAAGAGGAAATGAAGCGACTCATTAAGGCCCAGGACCAGACCTCTCAAATCCTGGCCGTCCAGAGGGCCCGCGCGAGGGCCGTCAGGTTTAACCTGATGGTTCCCGAGTGGGCCTAGCCAGGTGACGCTGAGTTTACTCGCATCTATTGTGGACTGAATAAAGTTGTTTCACTCACTCGCCGTCACACCTTCATGCTCACCAACGTCAATTTTAGTTTACGCCATGTTCAGAAGACGATCACAGAAGAACACGGACGTAGGCGGCCTCATATAAATTTATATGTAGGTAGAAACGCCAAAGCGCCTTTGTTTCGCTGACAAATGCTATGAAATATAAAGAAGGTCACAGCTATTATTTCACTGATTCGGTAGGAGTCCGCCGCATGTACGAGTAGCGAACGACCCCACAGAACAGCGTGATATCAAGAACACCTCTTAGAAACATAGTGCGCAGACCTCATACATAATACACTCACTATGAACCTACAGTATAGAAAGTATTATTATTCCTACGTAGCTGACATGTCAGTGGTCAGAGGACGACAACGAGAAAGTGGTCTGCCAGCTGAGCGTGCTGTTCTCCATCTTAGTCGATGCTTTACGCATCAGTGCGAATATAGATTCTGAATAGACACGCCTCTTGCCATTTTTACGCAACATCTTTGTGGCGAAGATGATGGGTACTTCCCAGTCTCCATCACGAAGCTCCACAACGGCCGCATTATCATAGGTCAAACCATGTCACAGGTTTAAAAATTATTTTCTTCACCACCTGCCCCTTCCGTGACTTCTGCGTACGTCGTTCTACCTCCTGCTCGTGATCCCGGTGTACTTTCTTGTCAGGATGGCGTTGACGTCGACAAATGGATCAATTGGTATGAACGGGTCAGCGCAAGCTGCAGGTGGTACCCCACTTTATGCTTGCCAATGTGTTTTTTACCCCAGTGGCCCACCGCGGGTGTGGTTCCAGACGCACGACGTGGAGATTACAAGCTGGGACTCGTTTAAAGAGAAGAACCGCGACCTTTTTGGCGACACCGTTTGGCGGCAGATCGCAGCGCGGAATAAACTGGCGGCTCATGCACAGACGTCGACAGAGTCATACCTCGCGTACATTCATGACTTCATCACCCTATGCCGCCAGATTGGCGAGCACTTCAGTGAATCTGAGAAAGTGACCCATGTGGTGAAAGGCATATCAGACTACGCCTTTATTCTTCTAGTATACAACAACGCTGCCACCATCGACGCCATCATTAAAGAGAGCTGCCGTATTACTAAGCGATTCACCCGGCTGCCCAACACGGCCGCAAGCTCATCGATTGAAGCCGCCCACCGTGACGTTGCCCCACGTATGGCAACGTCACGCGCATTGTTCATCGGGAAATCAAAGCCGCCTGCCCAGCTCCTCTTCAGCTATCCGTTTTCATAACGCTCGCCTCTGAGCAACAACAGTCGTCAGTGGCGTTATTACACGCTGTGGTAAGGCAGAAGTTTGCGAACCTCGGCCTTCTATCAGCATGTCCCTTGACTCGCCCTGAAGCCCCATCTTACTCCCCAGGACACGCTCGCCGTTTAGCTCCAACAATGCCCTTCCGTAGTCCTTCGGAATGTTGAACACCCAATGACTGGCCTATTTGTTTTTCCTGCCACCAGCCTGGGCACGTTTCTCGCTATTGCTGCCGCCGTTGGTCAAACCAACACTTTCTCTACATAAGCGCACATGCCCCCGACGACCCTTTGACGTTAAGTCGCCACACCCTTCAATTTCTATTATTCATCTTCTGGCGAGCTTTCCACTGACGCCCCTTCGTCCGGTCGCCGCACTCCCACTCCCCGTCGCCGCTACGTCACTAATTCTCTACGGCTCTACGCCGCCTTGGCGGTTTTCCTCGCCGAGCTTCTCTTGACGATCGCAGCAAAAAAACTAGATATTGTGAGGAACCAGTTTATTCAGCCAGGCTCGAGCTAAATCACGCTGGTGATGATATTTTCAGATGAAGAAGATGTACAGGTGCTGATGATATCAAAGAGAATGAAGAGTCATTCGCTTGTCGCGCTCACACTACTTCCCCCCCCCCCGCGCTTCGAAAGCGGCCGCCTGGTCGCTTGACAGTATTATGAAAGCGTCGTGCATAAGGCTTTAAACGAGATACGTGCGCTATCTCTGTTCCTCAGCAACGATGATCAGGATTAGCGCTAAGAGGAGAAACGCGGTAATTGACAGGAGATGTCTGTTGGACCACCATGTAGGGCCCAATGAAGCGACCGATGAATTTGTCGCATAGGCCGGGGACGCGTAGTGGTGTCCATAGAAGAACTTCGTCACCAGGGGAAAAACTCACAACACGGCGAGATGAGTCGTAGCGAGATTTTCGAGTGTCTTGATAGAGGTCGGTGTTAACACGGGCCTGGTGACAGCAGTGTGCGAGACGAGATAGAAATTCTTCAGACAAAGGAGCCGTCGAGGGTGCAGGGGCCGAAGGGAAAGAGACATTTAGAGAGAAACTAGGCGAGCCACCATAGACGAGAAAAAATGGAGAAAAGCCGGTAGTGCGTTGAGCGGCTGTATTATAGGCGAATGTCACGAAGGGTAGAATTGCATCCCAGTTCGTGTGGCTGGGGTGAATATACATGGCGATCATGTCCAATAGGGTCCGATGAAACCGTTCAGTTAATCCGTTGGTCTGCGGGTGGTAGCTAGAAGTGGTCTTGTGTACAGTGTTCGAGGCACGCAAAACTTGCTCGACAATAGAAGAGAGAAAGACTTTGCCACGATCACTCAGGAGAAGGCGTGGAGCTCCATGACGCAAAAAGATGTGGCGAAGAAAGAAATCGGCAATCTCAGTGGCAGTCCCAAATGGTATAAAAGATGTTTCTGCGTAGCGGGTAAGGTGGTCGATGGCCGTGACAATCCAGCGATTCCCATTGGAAGATATAGGAAGAGGGCCATATAGTCGAATCCAATTACTTCAAAAGGCGAAGCGGGACAAGGAAGAGGTTGCATTAAGCCAGCCGGAGCAGTTGTCGGTCATTTTCATCGTTAGCAATGGACACAGGGGGCGACGTACTTAGTGACGGCTGAAGAGAGGCCAGGCCAAAAACAACAACATCGTATTTTGTCGTAAGTCTTATGATAGCCTAGATGAGCGGCGGTTGGATCGTCATAAAAGGCTTCCAGAACTTCACATTGCAGAGAACGTGGGATGACGGGTACCCACTTGTTGCCATCGATGTGGTAAATGTAGCGACAAAAAGCATCACCGACAAGCTTAAATTGTTTAAGTTGTCGACGGAGTCTCGCGTTTGGAGGAGTAGTAGAGCCGGTCAAGTGGTCAACAATGGTGCGGCAGTATGGGTCGACACGTTGTTGTGAAACAAGGACAGATAGGGTGGCAGGGGCTGAACTTAGCGCTGCAATTGGAGAGGTGCTGTCGTTTTGAGTACCGATGGTGAGTGGCTTCCGCTGGGCAAAGGACAGCGTGATAGAGCATCAGCATCTTGATGCTTCTTTCCAGTTCTGTAGGCGACATCGAAATCATACTCCTGCAAGCGAAGCGCCCACCGACCGAGGCGACCCGATAAGTTTTTCAGCGATGAAAGCCAGCATAGGGCGTTATGGTCGGTCACGACGGTAAAATGACGGCCATAAAGATTTGGTCGGAATTTTTGCACTGCCCAAACAACAGCAAGGCGCTCCTGCTCGGTGATATTGTAGTTCTTTTCTAGAGCGGTAAGAGCACGACTTGTGTAAGCAACGATGCGTTCGCGTGAGTTTTTGTCACGCTGCAAGAGTACTGCACCAAGACCATGACTACTTGCGTCGGTGTGAAGGATGGTGGGTGCGGTGGAATCGAAGTGACACAGTACCAAATCGACGTGAGGGCTTGCTTCAATGCCGTGAAAGCACTTTCGCAGTCTTCAGACCAACTCAAGGGGACGTTCCTTGCGAGGAATTGATGGAGTGGAGACGCAAGTTCCGCGAAGCCATGTATGAAGCGCCAGAAGTAAGAAGATAACCCAAGAAAGCTGCGCAGGTCCTTTTGACGTAGTGGACGAGGAAAATTGGGGACGGCGGCAAGCTTTTCGGGAACGTGCCGAATTCCTTCTTTGCTGGCAAGGTGGCCAAGAACCATGATTGTCTTGCTAGCAAAGGTACATTTCTTGGTGTTAAGCTGTAGACCGGCTTTTGCATGGCTTGTGAGGACTTCGTTAAGACGTTGTAGATGCTGCGAGAACGTGGATGAAAACACTACTGTGTCATCGAGATAGCAAAGACAAGTTTTCAATTTCAAACCACGCAATGCGCCGTCTATCATGCACTCGAAGGTGGCGGGCGCAATACAGAGTCCAAAAGGCATCACCTTAAACTCGTACAACCCATCTGGCGTTGAAAAGGCGATCTTCTCTTTATCAGACTCCGACATTAGTATCTGCCAGTAGCCTGACCTAAGGTAGAGGCTAGAAAAATACTCTGCATCCTGTAATGAATCCAGTGCATCTTCGATCCGAGGAAGAGGATCAACATCCTTGCGCGGTATTTTGTTTAGCGCACGGTAATCGACGCAGAAACGCACTGTCCCATCTTTCTTTTGAACGAGAACAACTGGGGATGACCAGGAACTCGAGGAAGGATGTATGATGTTGCGTCGTAGCATGTCTGAGACGTTTTCCTCGATGATCTTGCCTTCTGCCTGAGACATGCGATACGGACGCCGATGTACAATACGAGAGCCGTCAATCTGGATGCTGTGAGTAGCGGTAGCAGTCATGCTGAGGGCGAGCGAGTTCGCGTCACGTAGAGAACGGCGTCTATTTAACAGGGCGAGCAAATCTCCAGTTTGATCAGGTGTTAAGTCAAAGCTTATTGTTGCCAAAACAGGTGTGGCAGAGGCATTCAATGGCAGTGATTGTCACTTTGGGACAACGTTGTGGTTGTTGTTCGGAAGAGTAACAATCGCAACAGGCTCACTGTCGACCGCACAAGATACTGTTGAGCCACAGGGGAGCAGTACACACTCGGGCGTTTGATTTATGGCGCTTAGGTACGTAGACCCATCGAAGAAGCGAATAAGCGCTGGTGTGATCACAATGCCCCTACGTAGGGTATGGCCGTAAGGGAGAATTAGTACGTCACCATCCACAATGTCGGTGCAATTAACACTTAATTCCTTCGATGTATGGCCAAAGTACATAATCTGACTTGGTGACAAGGCGGATGCGTCCATCGTGTTCAAGCTGAGAAGAGTCAGTGGCATTTAGATGCAGGAGGCGCTGATGACAAGATATTAAAGTGGACGCAAAAGACCAGAAATCCCACCCCAGAATGAGAGCGTGGGTGCACTCACGAAATACCACGAAAATGACGTGATGACAAATGCCTTCTATGCAGACACGAACGGTACACTGTGCAAGTGGACGAATAAGAGCGTTGGTCGCCGCACGTAGAGGTGGGCCGCCATAAGGCGTGGTGACTTTTCGAAGGCGGGAACTAAAATCAGCACGAATAATCGAAACGGCAGCGCCAGTGTCTACAAGAGCCTCAACGCGTACACCTTCTACAAACACTACTATCAAATTCGATGACCGCTCTGGAGGAATCGTTAGCTGTCCGGTGGATGCAGTTTCTCCTCCTAAAACTGCATAGGGGAGTTCTCCACGTGGGCGTTCGTGGAATGGGAGGTGGGCCGCAGAGGCGACGGTGAACAGCGACCTCGCGAAGACGACCTGCGGCAAGACATACGGGAATTACCAGGCATGTCCATATTGTAGGTAGGAGACGGTGAACGGTAATAGGACGATCGGGAGGGTGGTCGTAGGTAGTTCCTGGTTGAACGGAAGCTTCGATGTTCTTCAGCAGCGTAGCCGCGTTGCTCGTCTTGTTGGCGCCGTCGACAAATCCGAGCGATATGTCCTCGATAGCCGCAGTAGTAACGGATTTGTCGAGGTCGGCGCTGAGGTGCGTAGTAAGGTGGTGCAAGCACTGGCGCTGATAACGAAGCCACAGGTGTATGGTCTGCTGTTGTAGGCACAGAAACGGTGGGTGCGGCAGAGAGCGCGGAAACTTGGTGCGCGTCTGGCGCACGCAAGGACCGTTGGAACACGTTGAACACGATGCGGAGGCGATCTCTTGTTTAATCAGGTCTCACAAGCTATCTTTTTCAGAACCGAAAGTAACTTCCGCAGCACAGGAAGAGCAGCGCCCGTGCAGCTCTTCACGAATGATGTCGCGAATAAGCGCACGCAAGTCGAGGGGTGCAGGCAAACGAACGTCGGTGGCATCGTAGCAAAGGCGAAGAGACTGAAGCTCGTCAAGTCGCTGACAGATGGTTATCACGTCCTGGGTGGTGGCAGGATTTTGCGTGGCGAGGGCGGTAAAGGCGACGGTGTTAATGCCTTTAATAATGTGGCGTATTTGGTCGTTTTGACACATGCCGGTGTTACCGCGCTTGCACAGTGCAAGGACATCCCCAATATAAGAGGTATAGAATTCACACGGCAGCTGCGTGTGTTCAGCGAGCTTCTTCTTTGCTGCGTTCAGTGCGAACTGCAGGGGCACCACATATCTGACGAATTTGCTGCTCGAAAGTCTCCCAGTTGGGAAGATCCGGATCGTAGTTCCAGAACCAAGTTTTCACAACATCAGACAAGTAAAATGGGACGCTGCGTAACTTCTGTGGATTGTCCCACCTGTTCAAATCGCTAACTAGGTCGTAGTTCTCATCCAGTCTTTGACATCATCGCCTCGGAGACCGGAAAACACAGGTGGATCACGCAGGCGAATGTTGTTGGGTGGAGCGGGTGGCGGTGGCTGCAGTAGGACGGCGATGTTGGATGGGCCAGGGATTTCTTGGGCCGTCATGGCAGGAGGTTGTATGCGACGATCCGAGCGGAGCTCCAGCGAGAACGGGCGAGAGGACTTGAGGGAACGAAAAGCACCGTCCACCACTTCTGAAGAACCGGTTTATTCAGCCAGGCTCGAGCTAAATCACGCTGGTGATGATGTTTTCAGATGAATAAGATGTACAGGTGATGATATCAAAGAGAATAAAGAGTCATTCGCTTGTCGCGCTCACAATATTGCAGCTTATCGAGGTGAAGCTGCAATACCAACGACGACCGAAAATCTTCTACGGACGCTTTCCACGCAGCACAGCCTGCTTGAAGTACAAGACAACCATGTCCCCGTGACCGCCATCATTGACACAGGTACCCACCTGTCTATTATGAGTACTTCTCTACGCCACCGCTTGCAAAAGATTATGACGCTGTCTACGACGCAGGCAATACGTGTTTCCAATGGCAGAACTGTACCAGTAATCAGAATGTGCACTGCTCGGGTCAGCATTGCCGGTCTTCACGCCATGGTCCTTTTTGCCGTGCTAGGCTGTTGCCCTCATCACCTCATACTTGGCCTTGATTTCTTTTCGGCACACGCAGCCTTAATTGACTGTTCGTCTGGTACCCTCAGCCTCGATCTTCTAATATTTGCTGACTATTATGCAAAGCCCACCAGCCACTTGCCATCTCATGCCATCCCGTACGTGTCTTTGTCATCGGCCCCTCCCGTTCCTGACGGTGATTATATCGTTACGCCGATTGCTGACGTTTGGCTGATGAGCAGTGTTACTGTGCTCCATACCATCGCGACCATAGCGGATAACTGTGTGTTCCTTCCACTCCTTGATATTGAATTCACCCCTCAAGCGTTGCCCTGCCAGATGTCTCTAGCCCAGCTAACTGCCATAACAGAGAACACGATGTCAGTGTAGTCGCTGTATCAGCTCCTGATCGAAGCGCAGCCTTATGGTAACCCAGCTCAGACGATGTTATTTTTCGAAACATGATTGGATCGGAGCTGTCACCTCACCAGGCCGACGCTCTCTGCCAAGTTTTGGCCTCATGCAGTGACATTTTCGACAGCAACGATCGTTCCTTGGGCCAGACTAAAATTGTCACTCACCGAATCAACACTGGTGACTCTGCGCTCATTCACCGTCGGCCGTACCGTGCGTCAGCGTCCGAGCGAGAAGTGATTCAAAAAGAAGTGGCCAAAATGCTTACGAAAAACGTAATCGAACCATCAACGAGCCCTTGGGCATCTCCCGTGATATTTGTAAAAAAGAAAGACGGCTCATGGCGTTTCTGCGTTGATTATTGCCACCTCAACAAAATTACCAAAAGAGACATGTACCCTCTACCACGCATTGACGATGCCCTTGATTGCCTCTATGGCACCACCTTCTTTTCATGTCTCGACCTCCAATCCGGCTACTGGCAAATTGCTGTAGATGACATGGACCGAGAAAAGACCGTCTTCGTTACCCCTGACGGTCTTTACCAATTCAACGTCGTGCCCTTCGGTCTCTGCAATGCTCCAGCGACCTCCGAGAGAATGATAGACACGCTCGTACAAGGATTTAAAAGACTGACATGTTTGTGTTGCCTAGACCATAGAGTTTCTTAACATACACTAAAGGGAACTCTGGCGCTAGTGTCTAAGGGAGCGGCAACACACGGCGTTTCAGCGAGCATGGGAATTATGGGCAGTGCACACATTTGTCTAATTTTCGTTCTTCTAGCCTGCTTCTGGCTCCGTGTGTGTTCCTGTGGCTTGGATCTGTTTCTTTTTTACGAAAACATAAATTAGCAAATGTTCACCTCTCGCGCTTCACAACCTTATTTTTAGGCTTACCATTTTGAATCAAGTCACTAAGTTCAAAAAGGTATGTTCTTTTTTTCAAAACAAAACTGAAACACAGCAATAAACGAAGCCGCAAGTACGATTCACCGCCCGCAGGTACGACGACTAGGCAAATGTGTGTACAGCCCATCATTCCCATGGTCGCTGAACGATCGAAGCGCCAGAGTGCCCTCTAATTAATTTTGGGAAACTCTATGATATGCACCACGTGATTATTTTCTCGCCTACCTTCGCAACCCACCTTGAATGCCTTTCCACCATTCTATCCACAATTTTGACAGGCCGGCCTGCAGTTCACTTCCTCCAAGTGCCACATCGGTCTTTGTCAGATTACCGTTGGCTGATCTTGTTGACACAGCTGGCATACGACCAGGCCCAGCGAAAGTACGCGCTGTAACAAACTTCCCAATCCCACGCTCTGCTTATGATGTTCGCAGTTTCGTGGGCCTCTGCTCCTACTTTCACCTGTTTGTGCAAACATTTGCGGCACTCGCAAGGCCACTCACCAGCCTTCTCAAACAAGATGTGCCATTTTGTTGGGACCCTCTTCAAGCTGATGCCTTATCTCAGCTAATCACCGCTCTAATGACACCTCCTATTCTTGCACATTTTGACCCCTATGCTCCTGCAGAAGTGCGAACAGACGCGAGTGGTCACGGAATTGGGGCAGTTTTGGTGCAATTTTAGCGGTGCAACGACCATGTATTCGCGTTCGCAAGCCGTCTGCTTTCAAAGGCTGAACTCAATTACACTGTAACCGAGCGGGAACGTCTCGCCCTTGTCTGGGCGGTTTCAAAAATCCGTTCTTACTTGTATAGCCACCCTTTCCGTGTCATCACAGATCATCACGCGCTGTGTTGATTTTCTTCTCTGTAGGACCCCACTGGAGGACTTGGCCGTTGGGCATTCTGCCTACAGGAGTATTCCTACTCAGATGCTTATAAGTCTAGACGTCTCCATCCAGACGCCGATTGCTTATCCCGCAACCCTGTTGATAAGCCCAACGAATCAGACATTGAGTCTATCCTCAGCCTCATGCCAATGTCTCAGTTTCTTCAGATTGTTGATGAACAACGTCGTGATGCTTCCTTGCAACAACTTATTGACCGTCTCGAATCTGCTCCGAACGACCCGTCGCTTCATATGTACGTCCTCCTGAATGGCACGCTGTACTGTCATAGCCTCCAGCTAGATGGCCCTGAGCTCCTTCTTGTCGTGCCAAAACATTTCCGTTCAACCATGCTGCACGAGCTTCACGATGAACCAACTGCTGGTCATCTGGGTGTATCTCGGACGTACGACCGTGGGCGTCGCTGCTTCTTTTTGCGCAGTCTCGCCACGTCCGTTCGCCGTTACGTGTCCTCCCAAGAAAAATGCCAACGTAGGAAGTGACCTACTGCGCCCCCGGCTGGACTTCTTCAATTGATCTTCCTCCCAACCGAACCTTTCTTCTGTGTTGGTATAGACCTTCTCGGTCCTTTCCCTGAGTCTAAATCGGGCAACAAGTGGGTCGCCGTAGCTGACATATCAGCGGTCAGAAGACGACAAGTAGGAAGTGGTTTGTCGTTTGGGCGTGCTATCCTCAATCTTAGTCGATGCTATACGCATCATTGTCAATATAGATTCTGATTAGACACGCCTCGTGTCATATTTAAGTAACACTATCAAGCAAAAGTTCTTCTGGCTTCTTGTTGCAAGGTGTGCGGCGTAAGCCCAATGAAGAAATCAGCCTCAAGTAGACTGTGTAGGCGGGGGTAAAAAAATAAAGCTTCACTTTCAAAGCCTTCACAGTTCCACAAGACTGACGAGCTCGCGACGAGCTCTTGTATGTGCTGCGTGATGGCAAATAATTGATGCGGTGCTTCACTTGGTTAACTTGGGCCTCGGCTTTCTCCGGGAACTGAGCGTGTAGGGGACAAGTACATGTTCACACAGATCATTGCACACACGGTGCGTTTATCGGTTGACGTGAATGTTCTTTTATATTGTGGTGGCATACTCGTCTTCAATTGGTGAACTCGGAAAGTGTTACACATGTAATTGAAAGCCACATGTAAACAGCCGTCCCTACCACCAGCAGTGTTCTCGCGAGCGTATTTTTCTATGTCGGCAACGACTACATGATCACAACAGTGTCTGGTCAGTTAGCACGTCTGCTATCTCCTGCATGTCAGATATTGGCTCACGGAAGTCAGAGAAGAACACTCGTCCTAGCAAATTTATCGTTTGCCGAGTACATGGTGTACGTAGCACTGAAATGCTGCGTCGGAGTGATTTCTCACACGTGTCTAATACAGAGCGCTAGCAACCTGCTAAAGTGAGCTCGTGAACTTTGTGCCGGAGTTGAGGTGAATTCTCACGCGAGGTAGACTTATTTCATTATTATTGCATTTCTCTCACTTTTAACAAGCATCAAATTTAAGTTTTTGTGATAAGGTACAGTGTGACCTATAGCCCTTCTCGGTATGATGCCAAGATCTTTTAGGCGACAAACAAACAGACTCGAATTGAAAGTGGAAATCTTCCAGTTCCAGCATTAAGAGAAATTTTATTATGATACAAATCATATGGACAATCTTATTCTTGCCTCATTGCCTCAAACACACCACAATATTTTTAGTAAATATAGGATAGTCTTGAACATTTTTTCTGAAGCGCACGACCACGAATTCGATCCTGCAGCCCTTCACCGCGTACAACAGCGCCTTGGACCACTCAGCCATCAATGTTTACATTTATTTATTTATTTATTTATTTTTTATTTATTTATTTATTTATTTATTTATTATTTATTTATGTAAACCAGTACCTCATGCGTTCGACGAGGGGACATTGCGTTAAGAGGAAGTACATTTTGTTTTAAAAAAATTGATGAAAAAAAACATACTAATGCATATGCAAAGTCATGGCTCCGCAAAATAGAAAAGAACAAAAGAAACAGCAAAAAATAACGTTGTATAATTCAGAAAAATAATAAATAAGTGTATATAACGAAATTGTGAAATATTATTACTAAATCCACAAAAAGCCACTAGGCTGCGCAAAATAAAAACGCAGAAAAAACAGAAAAAAATAACACAATACAATTCAAGGCGATAATTTATAAGCATATATTACAAAATTGTCAAATATTTGTGCATGAAAACAACCAAGTAAACGGGGATAAAGCAATACACAATGTTAGGGGCAACCAGATTAAGAACCTGAAACTATCAGCAGTACTTAGTTAAGAAGCACACTTCGAGTTCAAGAGGCAGATTTTCAAGCAGGCTCATAAGGATCTCGGTTTTTTGACGTTCGCTATATTTTCAAAAAGATATTTTCACAGTACAATAGCACGTGCTAATACAGAAGAATTGAGGGCGCAAGGATATCCGTATAGACGCTGAAAACTGAGGTTATGCTGCAAACGACGGGAGTGCCGATGAGGTTTGAGAAGTGGCAAGAAAGAGCGGTGCTTGCTGTTGGTGATTTTTGTAACCGACACAGAAGACAAATGTTTTTGTGGGAGGTGAGGGATTAAGGAGAGAGTGACTTCTTTATTTTTGTTACGCTAGAATGCCTATTGTAGTTACCGCTGATGAAGTCAGCAGCGTGGTTTTAGGCCGATCACATGCTTCGGAATAGATAATCTGGACCACGTGATCATGTAGAACATGCGTATTTGAGTGTAAGACGAACGAGTGCTTGGCACGGTGTCGTTTGGTAAGCGAACTTGCGCGTGGAAGAAGGGGCATCACAAATATTGCATTTATAGGTAACCAAGTGTACGTAAGCGTCAGATGTAGTCATGTTGCTATGACTAGTACAAGAAAGGTTCGATGTCAGATTGATTGATTGTTATGTAGGGTTTAACGTCCCAAAATCACCATATGATTATGAGAGACGCCGTAGTGAAGTGCTCCAAAAGTTTTAACCACCTGGAGTTCTTTAACGTGCGCCCAAATCTGAGCACATGGGCTTGCATCATTTTCACCTTGATTGAAAATGCAGCCGCCGCAGCCAGGATTTCATCCCGCGACCTGCGGGTCAGCAGCCGAGTACCTTAGCTACTAAACTGCCGCCACGGGGTTGCGATGTCAGATGGATGCCCAGATACCTATAAGATGAAGCTTATAGCACCCCTTCATCGTAGCCGTCTTCGACGGCTACGATGAAGGGGTGCTTAAGCTCAAGTAATAAAGGGGTTCCGTGATCTTTCGAGTGTGCAATTTTCAGCGAAGATTATTTGATTGCACTTATCAACGTTTATTGTCGTTAGCCAACCTGAGCACGATGTGGTTACACGATGAAGGTCTTGCTGCAAAGCTGTATGACCTGATGATAAAGTGATATCGCGCTAGATTATGCAGTCATCCACGAAGAGGCAAATTGGTGATATTACTTTTAGAGAAAGATCATCGGTAAAAATTAATATAACAAAGCGCCGATATACTCCCCTGAGTGAAACCAGATGACACCTCTGAGACAGGGCAAGACAGGTTATTAATTAGTCCACTGTTTACGAAAGCACCGAAAGTTTGTAATTCAAGATACTCCTAGAAAATCTACGTTCCGAGATGGTACTTTAGCTATTAAAAGACAATGTGCTAAGCTATCAAATGCTATCAATGTACATCAACATGCTGTTTTTTCGTAACTTTTTATCCATGTTGTTAAAGAATCTTCAGCGTGAGTTCGATAAGCTGTGCACCGACCGAAAGTCCACGCGAAAGACATGCTGACTTTTAAAAACGTATTGCTATTACTTTAAGTGTGATGCAACATGTGAAGAAATAATGTGCTCAAATAGCTTACATCAGATGCTCAGTATTGATATGAGATGATATTTACTGGGCAGACATTCATCCCCATATTTCAACACCCGAATGGCTTTGGCAATTTTAGAGCTATATGGAATCTCGCCAGTTTGTAACGATTGCTTAAAGATACGACCGAGAGTGATGCTAAAAGGAAAAAATGGTCTGCTTCAATATTTTAGAGTTCATGCCATCGACGCCTAAACATGCACACCTTAAAGTTGCTTCACAGCGCTATAGCACCAGTCGCGCAACTGCTGGCGACTGGTGACCAAAAATCGACTGATGTACACACGGCCAGAGGCTGCATGCGAGCGACCGGAATTCGCAAAACGGAGAGTCACGTCCGATCTCTTTATTGGCGAGAACTGTGGATACTGGCTCCGATCAGCTGATCGCAACCAGCTGGGCGAGTGGAGCTAACCGAGTGCGCCGCATTTACTGTTTGCGTTCGTTCTCGCACAGCGTTCCCAGCAGCGTCAAGGAGTTCGATTGAAGCGAAGAACAAGAGATTGTCAAAGGCGCTGATGCGCTACACCATGGCGTTAGCGCTGGCAGCACAGAAGCCTCCAAAGAAAAAAAATGGCAGCATATCCACGGAGTGAATGATGGAGAGTGGAGCGAAGAATTCGTCCATCCATTCGTTCTTGCTTCCATCCGTCCATGCGTCCGTCAGTGTGAACGTTCATGCGGTCATCAGCCTGTCCGTGCGTGCGTCTGTTCGTGCGTCCGTCCCTGCGTTCGTCCATGCAGCCACCCCTGCGTCCGTTCATGCGTCCATCCATGCATCTGTCTATGTGTCCGTTCGTCCATCTATTCAACTCTCCAAGTACCACCATCTCGCATCTTTTCATCATATATTCCCCATATAGAAGCACCGCCATCCAGCGGACATTCCAAGGACTAAACGAGAGGTGGCACACGCACAACTTCTTACGGCTTGCGCTTCGGGTCCACTTCCCACCTTTAACCACCTCGAGTTCAAGGTATATACTAGTTCACTGTATTCGTGGCACTGCGGTCGAACGCTCGCTAAACCTTTCGAAAACCAAAGAGGTTACGCCCAGCGAGTATGACGTAGCAAACTTTTTCAGTCAGATAGTGCTCAATGTACATGCCAATGGCTGCTAATGGGAAATGAGAGGCGGAGAATTCGACTTTTACTTTCTTACGGCTTGCGCTTCATATCTACTTCCAATTTTAACCACCTCGAGTTCATTCATGGTATATACAAGTTCATTGTATTCATGGCACTGCAGCTTAACGCTCGCTAAACCTTTCTAAAGCTAAGGAGGTTACACCCAGCGAGTATAACGTAGCAACCCTTTCTTGTCAGATAGTACTCAATGTACATGCCAATGGCTGCTAATCGTGATCGCAGCCTGCGCATTAACTAAAAGCCGAATGCTCCTGTCTCTCATTCCCCATTAGCAGCCATTGACATGTACATTGAGCACTATTTTTTATTGTTCAACTACGCACAGAAGAAGTCTCTCACCGGCACTACCTTGGAGGTCAAAATGTTATACTTGTTACACACTACGAGGGACGAACGGGTGCCGCTATAAGAAGCTTTGCCCCTAAAAATGGCCCCGAATATCCAAGGTAAACTGCAAATATCGTCGAAAGACGATATTTGCAGTTTAACTGCAAGGTCTTGTAACTGGAGAGAATCGACAAAACGTTTATTTGATGTGCTGCGCAAGAAATTCGGTGAATGGTATTTTGGAGGCGCTGCGTTAGAGTGCCTCGAGCGTGTAGCGTAGGCGAACGAGTGCATTGAGGCACGTTAGAAACGAGCGCCATCTGGCAGTTATCTTAGAAAACGAAGGCGTGCACGTCCGCGGAGAAAGATGCGCGCTTGTCTCGGAGGTGATAAGGTGTAGAGCGCAGAGCGAGGGGCCGGTGCCACCATCGTGTCGTCGTAGCAAAGCGTTGGAAACACTTACCTTTCGAATGCGAAGCATTTCGTAGCAAACTTCGGCGACTTTGAGCATATCTATCTATCTATCTATCTATCTATCTATCTATCTATCTATCTATCTATCTATCTATCTATCTATCTGATAGATATCTATCTATATAGCCGCCTACGACTTTTAGCTCTCCTGGCCGTTTCCATAATGGTATCGCTACCAAACTTGGTATGGCATAACATGACAGTATGAAGAACATATTGGACTAGTTATAACATGAAATTTATGACATGTATGTCATGAATGTCATGATTTACTTTTCTTAGTCCTTGAGCTCCTGCTTTGGTTTCGTTCAACGGCACGTTGCAAAACAGGTATGGCATGGCATAATTGCATGGTGAACACAAGCGACAGACCTTAACATGAAAAGCATGACATGAGTGTCATGTAACAACCTGAATACATGCCACGCTCATCATGCGCTCGCGGCCGTTTCGCTAGCGTCAAATATACCAAATTTGATATTCAAGTACGTGAATGAGCGATGAAGGCATGTGGCTGGTGCAAATATGTTAATCATGAGATAAGTGTTATGTAACAACATGACTACATGCCATGCTCATGATGCGCTGGCGGCCGTTTCGCTAGCTTCACTTATACTAAATTTGGTATTACAGGACTTCACTTGATGACGAAGGTATGATACTGGTGCAAACATGATAAACACGAAATGAGTGTCATGTAAGAACATGATTACATGCTACGTTCATGATGCGCTCGTGGCTGTTTCTCTAGCTTCACAAGTACAAAACTTGGTATTACGCGACGCGAACGGCGACATAGATAAATGACACATCCAAGCATGATAATCACGACATGCGTGTCATGTAACAACATGGCTACATATCACACTGATGATGCGCTTGCGACTGTTTCGCTAGCTTCACATATGCCAAATTTAATATTACGTGACGCTAATGGACGACGAAGGTATGTGATAGGTGCAAACGTGATAATCATGAGATGCGTGTCATGTGAGAACATGACTACATGCCACAGTCAAGGTGCCAATACAATTCGACGTGACGCCATGCGCGTGCTCGTTGGCGTTCATTTTGACGGGTCACGCTGGTGTTGCCACATAAGGCGTCGGTCCTGCCATATACTCGCATGCGCGCGCCGCCCTGCGTTGCTTTGACGCATGCGCGTATGCGTGTCAGTGTGTCCAGCGTCCCTCCGTCAAGAAAAGAGGGCGACGCAGTGTTGTCTGGGTAACGCATCGGCACCAAGTGCAGCATGTCGCATTTCGCGCTGGTTGCCATCGGGCCGGGCCGACGGACGCTAGTCGCGCCTGGCGTACGACTATAGAGTGCTTGCGTTTTTCTAACGCAGCGTTGTTGTGCCCAGCGTCCGAGCGCGTCAACGCTACATTGGAGTATATTGGGCCCTTCATGAGGTGCTCGTGGCCATTTTGATAGCTCCACATATACCAAATTTGGTGTTACGTGATGTCAATCGATAATGAAATATATGACTGGTGCAAACGTGATAATCCTGACAGGCTTGTCATGTAAGAATATGACAACTTAACGCGCTCATAGCGGGCTCGCGCCGTTTCGCTATCTCCACATATACTAAATTTGGTATCATGTGACGTGAATAGATCACAAAGGTAAACGACACATACAAACATTATAATCATGACACGTAAGTCATGTACGGCATCATTTACCACAACATCGTAGTGTTGTGCTGATCTTAAAGTGTCATATATCAGCATTTCTGATTCGGGCTTCGCATATCATCGATTCCCACGATACGTTGGATCTGCCAATTTTTTTTTTTTGAGCATCGCGTTGCACTGCGAACGCGGCGCGATAAACGCTACAGTCCGTAGAGTTACTTGTGCGTGCCTCTTCCAGTGTAAAGGCAGACATACAAAACATCGACATGTTGTTATGATGCCTCAGATATGCGCAATTTTTTTTAATTTACAAACGCACAACTATGAACACTAAATCTTGAGCAATATTGGTGGGCGTTACAGATGGGGTTGGCCGTTTGATGCCGTTTGAGGTATCATTAGGGCGGACAAACAGCCAAATGTACAGACAGACTGACAGACAGACCTTTTTTTCTTTCGTCAAAGATCGTTTTAGGGGCGAAGCTCCTTATGGCGTGGCGTGTGCATCCCTCGTAGTACGTAAACACCAGTGGCAGATACCCGAAATAGGTATAACATTTGACCTCCAAGGTGGTGCCGGTGAGAGATTTCTCCTGTGCGTAGTTAAACAATAAAAATAGTGCTCAATGTACATGCCAATGGCTGCTAATTGGGGAATGAGAGACAGGAGCAATCGGCTTAGTCAACGCGCACGCTGCGATAACCATTAGCAGCCATTGGCATGTACATTAAGCACTATCGGACAAGAAAAGGTTGCTACATTATACTCGCTGAGTGTAACCTCCTTAGTTTTAGAAAGGTTTAGCGAGCGTTGAGCCGCAGGGCCATGAATACAATGAACTAGTATATACCATGAATGAATTCGAGGTGGTTAAAGGGGGGAAGCAGATGCGAAGCGCAAGCCGTAAGAAATTAAAAGCTGAATCCTCCTGTCTCTCATTTCACATTAGCAGCCACTGGCATGTACATTGAGCAGTATCTGACAGGAAAACGTTGCTACGTTATACTCGCTGGGCATAACCTTCTTGGTTTTAGAAAGGTTTAGCGAGCATTGGGCCGCAGTGCCATGAATACAGTCAACTAGTATATACCATGAACTCAAGGTGGTTGAAGGTGGGAAGTAGACCCGAAGCGCAAGCCATAAGAAAGTGTGCGTGCGCCACCTCTCGTTTAGTCCTTGTAATGTCCACTGAATGGCGGTGCTTCTATATGGGGAATATATGATAAAAATATGTGAGATGTTGGGGCTTGGAGTGTTGAATAGATTGACGAACGGACACACAGACAGATGCATGGATGGACGCATGAACGGACGCAGGGGGGCATGCATGAACGAACGCAGGGACGGGCACACGAACAGACGCATGGACGGTCACACATACGGACGCATGGACGGACCAATGCCTCGCCCCGCTCTCCATTCACTCCGTGGATATGCTGCCATTTTTTTTTTAAAGTCGGTGGTGGATGTGACCGTCCTTTCGGTTGCGAGAGTTCACCGGCCATGCAAGCTACCTACGTCCCTAGCTACGCTGAGGAGGACGACGAGGAGTTTTTTCGATAGTGTTACGTGTTCAGAAACGTTCCTTGAATATAAGTTGACTTGCCACAGCTTTCAATACTGCACCAGGACCGTCGCATAAAAAAAATAGCAATCCCACGTACCGTGGGAATCGATGATATGCGAAGCACGAAGGAGAAAGGTTAATATGTCAATTTAAAATCAGCACGACTTTACGAGGTGGAGGTAAATGATGCCGTACATGCTTTCGTGTGAAGATTATCATGTTGGGATAGGTCGTTTACCTCCCTCATCTGTCTTCGTCACGTGATGGCAAATTTAGTATATGTGGAGATAGTGAAACGAACGCAAGCATGTTATGAGGGTGGTGTGCTGTCATACCCTTACATGACACGCGTGTCAGGATTATCATGTTGGAATTAGTCGATTTGTTATATGTGGAACTAGCAGAACGGCTGCGAGTGCATCATAAACGGCCTAATTTAATCCAATGTAGCTTTGACGCGCGCGAACGCTGGGCACAGCGACGCTACGTTAGCAAAACGCGAGCACTATAGTCTGACGCCAGGCGCCACCGGCGCGTCCAGCGTCCATCGGCGCGGCCCGACGGCAACCGACGCGAAATGTGACATGCTGCATTTCGTGCCGATGCATTACCCAGACAACACTGCATTTCCCTTTTTTCGTGACAGAGATACGGCGGACGCGCTGAAACGTGCATGCGTCAAAGCAACTCTGCACGGCGCGTGCCTGCGAGTATATGGCATGACCGATGCCTGGCGTGGTAACGCCGGCGTGCCGCGACGAAATGAACGCCGGCGAGCACGCGCCCCGCATCACGTCGAAATGTATTGGCGCCTTGACTGTGGCGTGTAGTCATGTTGTCACATGGCGCGCATCTCATGATTACCATGTTTGCACCAGTCAAATACCTTCGTCATTCATTGGCGTCGCGTAATACCGAATTTGGCATATGTAGAGCTAGCTCAACGACCGCGAGCGCATCATGATTGTGGAATGCAGTCATGTATTTACATGACCCGCATGTTGCGATTATCATGTTTGTATGTGTCAATTACCTATGTCGTCCGTTCCCGTCACGTAATCCCGAGTTTGGTACATGTGAAGCTATCCAAACGGCCGCGAGCGCATCATGAGCGTAGCAAGTTGTCCTGTTGTCACATGACAAGCATCTCAAATTTATCATGTTTGTACCAGTATCATACCTTTGTCATCCATTCATGTCCCGTAATACCAAATTTGGTATAAGTTAAGGTAGCGAAAAGGCCGTCAGCGCATCATGAGCGTGGCATGTAGTCATGTCGTTACATAACACGCATCTCAAGATTAACATGTTTGCACCAGCCACAAACCTTCTTCATCCATTCACTTACTTTATTACCAAATTTCGTATATGTGACGCTAGTGAAACGCCGGCGAGCGCATCATGAGTTTGGCATGTAGTCATGTTGTTACATGACACGCATGTCATGATTTTCTTGTTAGGGCCTGTCGTTTGCGCTAGCCATGCAATGATGTCATACCATACCAGTTTTGCAACATGCCATGTGAACGAAACCACAGCAAGAGCTACAGGACCATGAATTGTAAATTATGACATTCATGTCATCCATGCCATTATTTTCATGTCATGACTACTCAAATATGTTCAAAATACAGTCATGTTATGCCATACCAAGTGGAGAACCGATACCGTTATCGAAACGGCCAGGAGAGATAAAAGTTGTAGGTGGATAGATAGATAGATAGATAGATAGATAGATAGATAGATAGATAGATAGATAGATAGATAGATAGATAGATAGATAGATAGATAGATAGATAGATAGATAGATACGCGCAATGTCGCGGACGTTGGCTAAGAAATGCTTCGTATTTAAAACAAGTTGTCATTAGGTGTTTTTTATCCAGCGGCCAGGGCAGCACAAATGCGTCTCCAACACGGTGCCTTTTGTCGGTGCAACGCCTCCTCGTTGTTGGTCGGTGCCAAGGCATGAAGCACAAACGCGTTCCGAACGCGCTGCATTGAAGATAGTGGCAAGTCAATTTCAAGACAGAAGGACGTTTCTGAATACGGGGAAAAGATAGTGCACAATTTATTTTCTCTTCTTTTTGGCAGTGTTGAGCTTCTTGCGAATGCCGCCAAGTAAATTCGACACTTTGCTCAAGCTGCTGCGCTCCGCCCTCTCCAAGTCAAGTATTCCGTGGTGGCTATGTGTCAAAGACCCAGGGGATCGCACTCGTATGTATTTGGTGACAGGAGGCCAGCGCAATGAAATAAAAAATGAGCTTGCATGTAAAGAACTGCTGGTGTCCTTTTACGGCATCGCTGATTTTTTGCAGCAGTTTTGCGACTGCAGTCGCACGAATGAAATCCAAGCAAGAAGCGACCAGCCAAATAGTCCCTTTGCCACCGCTTGCGACTGTTTGCGACCGGTCGCAAATCTCGCGCGACAGCTGCTAGTCGCCGGTGTGCAGCAACCATTAAGATTTGTAATTATGAAAGGGATACCTGCCGGACCAATGACAATAATATTCGTACGACGATACTCAAGTGTAGGTGAGAGAGGCTTGTTCGCTTTGTTTTCTTTCGTAAAAACTGAAATGAAGTAATTAATAAACCCGACTGGGCAAGCTTCTGGAGAAACCACAACACCAGCACTGTTCAAAATGATGATGAGAGTATTGGAAATCAAACACCCGTGGGGGCGATTAGTTTCCTGAATTTCATGGGAGAATTTCGCTTGACGCACAGCTTGACAACAAACCTAATAAAGAAAACGATGCTTTCCCTATGCTAACAAACACTGGAATAACTTTGCCTTTGTGAAAAGGCGATTGTTTTTATTTCAAAGGGTGTGAAGAGTACGACTACAATATAGTTTAGATATATTCACGAGATGGGTCAATTGTATTCAGCAACATACAAACGAAGTGCTTTACAGTTGCTGTTGCACGCGTGTCTTGGCTGCTTCCGCGTCGCCGGGGTTTGTCGCGGCACATGGTTGGTGTTCGCGTGCCACAGGGCTTGGTCGCTTCTGGCCGTGCTGTCATTTCTTAAGCGGCTTTTATTTTATTTATTTCATAATACCCCTCAAAGCACCAAAGGGTAATTACATAGTGGAACAGACTCATGAATCAAATGATATATATTTACACAGTGCCAGATAGAATATATACAAAATAACAGGCAGGCAGTTAACCCTGCTAGCCATTCTTCGAATAACATTCCCATTTGTTGCTATGGTAGTTGCAGCGTCGCCCGTCAGGTGATGCTGGCGTTTCCTGTCGTTGAAAAGAGGCGTGAAATGCTCATCTATGCACTGAATTTTCTTATACCGGTGTCACACGGCACTTTCAATCCTGATCACGGCGATCCATATGAGTTCTCTTTATCGGGTCAATTTTATGACCGGTGCTACACGACCCAAGCTAATCTGGTGCGAGCTTAAGTCAGATGAAATGTCCCAGGTGGCATATCCGTGCCGTGAAACATGCTACTGACAAAACTCGACGTTCGGTGTATCTATATAGATCCCTTTATCAGAAATGTTATTTGTGCACGAACCGCTTGCAAGTCAAAAAGTTTGCAGGTCACTGCGATAGTAATTTTTTAAATCGATCACTTGATGAAATTTTTCTAGTACTAACTCAACGCACTCATCAGACGAGTTTACAAACAGGCGCTAGGGCTTCGGCACAGTACTAGCACGGAATTTCTTAAAGTAGGCCTTCATAACACGGTTGAAGAAATAATTGAAGCGCAACAGATCTCGCAGTACGAGCGCTTGAGCATTACGAAAGCAGGTCGCCAAATTCTCGACAGTCTCGGCATTTCTTACCACACACAGCATGGTAAAATGCGACATACCACGCGAAATCCGCACTGAACTCATGATACCACCACTGCCAAAGAACATGCACCCTGATCACAACAAAGGTAGAAGAATCAGTAGAGCCAAAATTATGCTCTGAACTTATGGAAGCGATAAGGAGGCGGTTTTCGTCGATGCAGTGCGCTATCGAAACTATCGCCGTTTTTTTCTGCGGTTGTAGACCATATGCACAAACGCATAACCGGCGCTTCAATCAATACAAATCACGTGGATCCAGCAGAGGAGGTCACTATCACGCTCGCCAAAGCTCATACCGATGGCCAGTATATTATCAGTGATTCACAAACAGCAGTCCGAACTTTCGCAAGTGGTAGGATTTCTCCAGTGGCACTGAAAGTCCCTACAAAAGGCAAAGCCCCCTCTGACGACCAAAGTGCATGCATTCTCTGGTTTCCCGCCCACACACCCGTCGACCGCACGGAGGTCAATCTTATCGAGGTGGCGCACGACGTGGCTCAAGGTCTCACGTTCCGGCCCACGTCAGTGGTTGACACCACTCGTACGGACTCTCTTGTGGAGGAGTGGGAGGGGGGGGATAGACTTACTGACTTCAACGACATCATCCAACAATATAAACTCCAACGACGGGAATACTCCCCACCTCACCCCAAGCTCAACCGAGCCCAGTCAGTTCAATGGCGGCAATACAAACAAGCACCTACACTAGTCCCGTAATTATAAAACACATTAACCCCGACTTGTATACGACCGATTCATGCAAGTATTGTAGTAATCGGGCCACATTAGCGCATATTTTCTGGGAGTGTCCAGCACTAATTGGCAAAACGAGAGACGCGGCCTCCAATGAGGACCAACGGGAGCGTTGGCGGACCGCGCTGCGCAGCTCAGGTCTAGATAATCAACTCTGGGCGGTCCAGCAGGCCAAAGAAGCTGCTGAGAGACATGGTCTCTCAACCAGCTCCTAGGTGGGAACCCAGCCCGGTAACCTGCAGGAAGTGAATAAAGTTGTTCACTCACTCACTAACTCACTCACTTACCTGCATTGCTGGTGAGATTTCTAACCTTCGTTTTTTTTAGGGGCGAAGCTCCTTATGGCGTGGCTTGTGCGTCCCTCGTAGTACGTAACCGCCAGTGACATATACCCGAAGTAGGTATAACATTTGACCTCCAAGGTGGTGCCGGTGAGAGATTTCTTCTGTGCACTGTTTAACAATAAAAAATAGTGCTCAATGTACATGCCCATGGCTGCTAATGGGGAATGAGAGACAGGAGCATTCGGCTTTTAGTCAACGCGCACGCTGCGATCCCCATTAGCAGCCATTGGCATGTACATTGAGCACTATCGGACAAGAAAGGGTTGCTACATTATACTCGCTGGGTGTAACCTCCTTAGTTTTAGAAAGGTTTAGCGAGCGTTGAGCCGCAGGGTCATGAATACAATGAACTAGTATATACCATGAATGAATTCGAGATGGTTAAAGGGGGGAAGCAGATACTAAGCGCAAGCCATAAGAAACTAAATGCTGAATCCTCCTGTCTCTCATTTCACATTAGCAGCCACTGGCATGTACATTGAGCACTATCTGACAGAAAAAGGTTGCTACGTTATACTCGCTAGGCGTAACCTCCTTGGTTTTAGAAAAGTTTAGCGAGCATTGGGCCGCAGTGCCATGAATACAGTGAACTAGTATATACCATGAACTCAAGGTGGTTGAAGGTGGGAAGTAGACCCGAAGCGCAAGCCGTAAGAAAGTGTGCGTGTGCCAACTCTCATTTAGTCTTTGGAATGTCCACTGAATGGCGGTGCTTCTATACGGGGAATATATGATAAAAAGATGCGAGATGGTGGGACTTGGAGTGTTGAATAGATGGACGAACGGACACACAGACAGATGCTTGGATAAACTCATGAACGGACGCAGGGGTGGATGCATGGAAGAACCCAAAGTGGACGCACGAACAGACGCATGGACGGTCACACAGATGGACGCATGGACGTACGAATGCTTCGCACCACTCTCCATCATTCACTCCGTGGATATGCTGCCATTTTTTTTCTGATGGCCCCCGCTCGTAGTCGTGTAGTCGTAGCGAAGTGCCAATCTCGTTGTACGCGCTAGTGTTTCACTTCTGGTGCCTCAAAGTTTTCGCTAGGGGTCACGGAGGCCGGCTGCACTTCACAAGGGCTCCTGTGTTTCATGCTAGTTTTTGTGGTTCAACGCTGTGCTACTCCTGGATTTTTGCGCTGGCTATTTCACCAAGTTGCAAGAAAAGGACTGACACCTCCCGGTAAGTGGTGAGTGATTATCTACACCGAACTCTTAACATCTCGACGCCAGGATCTTCCCCGCTAACCCTTACGCCGCGACCGGCGCGCGAGCGCGCCTCGCACTTGTGGCTCGCATTGCATGTACACCCGCCAAACGCGCGGGCCTGGGAAGGAGCCTCACGTTCCTTTCTAGACCAGAAAACCTCATTAGAGGGAGACGCCTCTTGCTACCAGCCACGTAGGCTTTCAAAGCGTGTTGATGGCTACTACAGGACCACAAGAAGAACCAACATCAATGCAAACCGAAGTGAACGCCGAGACGCCCACGAATAAATCGGCATGGACGTATGATGTCAACAGTGGCAAAACAACAGGGATGGAGAATATAGAATTGCTGCAAGTTGGACGCAAATAAAAACGAGCGCCGAACCGCAATCAAGCATCAAACTAGCGGAAGCCCGAGAAAGAAGTGTGGCAGCTTGGGCTAGTTGGTATGGCATGACGATAGTTATAGCGCGAAAACAAAACGACGCCACTGAGACAAGCAGGACACGAAAGACACGAGCGCTATTTGTCTTTCGTGTCCTTCTTGTATCTGTGTCGTCGATTTGTTTTCGCGCTATAACTATCGTCATGCCCGAGAAAGAGCCCGTTCCCACGCAAAAAGCTTCGGAGCAACGCAACTTGAAGATGCCCCCTTTTTCTGCAGGCGACTTTACAATTGTCCACAGGCACAAACCGGACTCGACTTATCGAAATGGAGTCTAACATCAATTACGCACGCTATCGGGCGATCAAGCGGTCTCACACAACAGTATTTCTACGACAACGTTCGAGTTGAAATGCATAGCGTTGAAAACATTATCATTGCTAGTACTGCCGACACAGAACGCGCAACCAACATTAGAAGAATGGCTACCATCCAGTTAGGTGGCACTTTCTTCAGTGTGAACCCCCACGTGAGACATCCCGACGATGTATGCAGGGGTGTCATCTACGAGCTTCTCCCAGGGACCAGCAGTGCCGAAATTGTAGCTGGCCTCCGAGTCGACTCACGATACACGGTCCTTGGCACTCGCATGCTTGGTCAGTCTTCCACCGCCGTCATCACTTTCGATGGCCCACACGTCCCGTACTACATCACCTACCAAAGCGGATACTACTGCTGCAAACCCTATCGAAAGTCTGTGCAGTTCTGTCGCAAATGCGGTCCATTGGGCACCGACAAGACATCTGTCCCAGACCCAGAGAAGGCTTCTGTTACAAGTGTGGACAAGACGCAGTCACCACAGATCACGAATGTATTCCCAACTGCAAAATATGCGGACAGCCTCATGAAAACGCCGGCAAGGAATGAAAGAAGAAGCTACGGCCAAACCCACCACCTTACCAAGTTAGGCAACAAACACTCGAAAAGACGAAAGCCCGAGAAAATGGTTGTAGTTCCCGCAGTGAAGACTTCACTGAGCTTGAAAAACCATCTCCTACACCCAGCGACACATTGCACGACAAGCGCGGGCGAAGCAAATCTAGGTCTAATCTGTGATCGCGCCCCAGGTCTCGCACAAGGTCCCGCTCACTCTCCGCCCAATACCTCAGCTATGCTGATGGAACTCGCGTAGATTCGACTTCACAGAACAACAAGAACACTCCATATTGCTCATCTAGTGAATCCACTGCATTCAAGAATTTGGGAAAAAATGGTTTCCAATCAGCAAAAAGCTCTGCGAAACTAGCGTTACCAGCTCCAAAAACAAGGTGCAGTTGTCGAAACACTCGTAAAACTATGCCATAAACAAAAAAAGATCATGAAGATGCAGAATACAAGCATAGAGAGGCTCACTCGACTATTCTAAGAACAGCACCAAGCTCAACAACTAACCACGAAACTCACCACACCAGATATTCAAGCTATCGTGGAGGCCAAAGTACTCTCTAATATAAAAAGAAAAGTCGCCGCCCTTGTCGACTCACAGCTCACGGCGACAGTAGAGCCACAACGCACATCGGGAGTCGAGACGACGCTCGAAGCACTGTCCTGGCGAAGTTGGAGCCCATCTCCGCCCAAATTGATGACACGTTCACGACGCTCGGCATAGGATGGACACTCACACAGCCCAAATCAACGATCTCAAGTGGCGGCTAACCAACTTCATGGTTCATGTCAAGAACAACTGCATTAGTCACGCAGAACTTGAAGACTGCCATGGCAGAAAAAAACCACGCCCAAAGAGAGAAAAAGTTTCTCACTCCTACCCTCCCGATGGCGAGCAGGCAAACGTACCAGATATTCACGAAGATGGCAGGCTCTAAGAATAGGATTTCTACTTCGCAACCAACGTTTCGCATTTGGAAGTAGAACTTTCGATCATACAGACCCCGGCTGGATAATTTCAAGTATTTATAAAAGTAAATAAACCCGACCTCATCGCTCTACAAATGAACAATTCTGAAAAAGTGCGGCTCGCAGGGTACAACACCGTTGCTATGACCCCAAGAACCGCCAGTCTACTTAAAAAAACTGTTGCGGCCCAAGTACACAAGATAGAAAACAGTACAGTTGAACACTCCATCGCGGGAGTCATACCGGAACGAAAATCACAACAAAGTCTTTACGTCACTGACGTGTACAGCCCACCACGAGATCACCTCCAGGACTACGATTACTTCGTCCGCGAACTCTGAAAACGCACAAAAGGTCACTGGTTAGCGGTCGTAGGGGGCTTCGATTCGCCCCACACAGCTTGGGGCTATGCCATCACCACCAAGAAAGGTGCGAGAGTCCACGACGCTGCTCAGCAGCACGGCCTCACATTGTTGAATGACCCGCTCCAGCCCACGATAGTGGGAAACGGCGTCTCGAGAGATACCACACCCGACCTCACCTTTACACGAGATGTCAAGAAGGTGGGATGGACCTATCTCCCCGAGATGCTTGGCAGCGATCACCACATAATTCAACTCGAAATTGAATAGGACCAACGACCTACAAAACAGACACAGCAAGACTGACAGATTGGAACGCCTTCAGAAACAAGCTCGATGGTGACAACGCAATAGAGGACATAGACGCCTGGCTCACCAAGATTCTGGATACCGCCAAACGATGCACCGAAAAATTGCAGCTTAACGAAGACAATCCGGTAGTAGATTTCCACTTACTCCACCTCTGGGTGGCCAGACGAGCCTTACTGAAGAGATGCAAGAGGCAAAAATTGAACGAGAAACTCAGGAAAAAAATTTCCTTATTGACAGAAGAGGCGCAACAATATGCCGAAAACCTAGCAAAACACAGCTGGCGCGACTTCTGCAATAAGCTCCAGGGTACGCTCTGCACCAAGAAGACATGGCGCCTGCTGCGGACTCTCGTCGGTGACCGCCTCACCAAGACGAAGCAATTATGACGGCACGGAGAAAGGCCTGCTTCCCAAACTATGCAACGAGCTGCGTGGTCCTGTCTTGTCAGCGGCAATGCCAGTAACACACAAAGAATACAAAGGTATGCCCAACTCCAACCTTGACAAGCCCTTCACACCAGCAGAGCTTCAAGCAGCTCTTTCCAAGCTTACAAGAAACACGAGTCCAGGCAAAGATGGGACAGTCAACAAGCACCTCCGACAGCTACCCAATCAGGCTCTGACTACTCTCCTACAGTACTACAATGACCACTGGGACATAGGAGAGCTTCCAACCGCGTGGAAGCATTCGGAGATTATCATAATACCTAAGCCCAACAAGTGCATAGCTGTTGACAGCCTTAGACTCCTTTCTCTTACTTCGTGCGTTGGCAAGCTGTTTGAGCATATTGTCGCGCGTGAACAAGAGGGACTTCAGGTAAAGAATACCGCGTAGTCACAGAGGCGCAGGTCAGGGACACCACAACCAAAAACAAAAGCCTCGGCGAGAGCGCGCTAGCCCAACAACTTCTTCCTCGTTTTTTTCTCCTCGATGCGGGCTCGTGCTCGCCGCAGTTCATGGCCAGGTGGCATTATTCCCCCACTGAAAAAAAAGCATCGCCCCGATGCTCGCGCGAATGGTAGTGGATAAGCGGAAGTAAAGCAGACATGCACACTGTGGGCACACTTAAGAAAAAAAACAACAACAAAAGAACAAGGCTGAGGCACGGTCCCACTAACGTACGAAGTACGGCTTGAGCCGTACAACGTGAACAATCTCTGGGTAGTGCTTTCGACGCTGGGGTGACATGGTTCCATATGGAACCACCTCATAATTCACGTCACTGATGCGACGCACTACTTTGTAGGGTCCAAAGTAGCGACTCAGGAGCTTTTCGGACAACCCTTGGCGGCGAACCGGAGTCCATACCCAAACTAGATCTCCTGGGTGGTATTCGACCTGTCGATGGCGAAGATTGTAGCGGCGTGCATCTGCAGTTTGTTGTTGCGTAATATGCAGGCGTGCCAACTGTCGAGCTTCTTCGGCAAACTGAGCAAGCTGCTCAGCGTCAGGTGTGAGCGACCCGTCGTAATCGTGTGGCAACATAGCGTCCAACATGGTCTGGACCTCACGCCCATAGACGAGACGGAACGGTGTGAATCGTGTCGTTTCTTGGATGGCAGTGTTGTAGGCGAATGTTACGTATGGAAGGACCTGATCCCACGTCTTGTGTTGAACGTCTACATACATGGACAACATATCGGCGATGGTCTTGTTAAGTCGTTCCGTCAGGCCGTTAGTCTGCGGATGATACGCCGTCGTCTTGCGATGGCTCGTGAAGCTTAGCTTGAATACATCGTCAATGAGCTGAGCCGTGAAAGCTGTTCCGCGATCAGTGATGACGCAAGACGGGGCGCCATGGCGAAGAACGATCTGTTCGACGAAAAACTGGGCAACATCGGAAGCTGTAGCTCGTTGCAGGGCTCTTGTCTCGGCGTATCTCGTTAGATAATCTGTCGCTACAACTATCCATTTGTTACCGGCAGATGACAGAGGAAACGGCCCCAGTAAATCCATGCCTATTTGATCGAACGGCGACCTTGGTGGTGTGATTGGTTGCAGCAGGCCTGCAGGCTTCAGTGGCGGAGATTTGCGGCGTTGACATTCATGGCAGCTTTTCACATATCTCTTGACGTACATAGCAAGTCTCGGCCAGTAGTACGCCTGTTGAACTCTGGCGAGAGTTCGTGAAGAACCTAGATGCCCGGATGTGGGTTCGTCGTGGCAGGCCAGAAGAATGTCGTCTCGCATGTCAGATGGGACCACTAGCAAGTAGGCTTTTCCATTGCCGTTCGAGTTTGATTTATACAAGACACCGTTCCGCATGCAGAACGAAGAGAGATTGCGAGAGATGTGCCGAGGTACGGGTGTGTTGCGTCCTTCTAGTTGGTCAATGATTGCGCGAATCTCGACGTCATCGTGTTGTCGTGCGATCAAGTCTGTTGCAGTGAGGACTCCGAGAAAGCCGCAGTCATCGTCATTGTCGGGATCACAAACTCCGGTAGGTGCACGTGACAAGGAATCAGCATCTTCGTGCTTGCGGCCTGATTTATAGACAATGGTAAGGTCAAACTCTTGCAAACGAAGGCTCCATCGTGCCAGACGCCCAGACGGGTCTCGTAAATTGGCTAACCAGCACAATGAGTGATGATCAGTAACTACTTTAAAGTGACGACCGTAGAGGTAAGGCCTGAATTTCATAGTGGCCCACACTACTGCTAG
Organism: Rhipicephalus microplus; assembly: GCF_043290135.1. Lineage (NCBI taxonomy): Eukaryota > Metazoa > Arthropoda > Arachnida > Ixodida > Ixodidae > Rhipicephalus > Rhipicephalus microplus. The sequence goes on from NC_134700.1 coordinate 72,112,395, forward strand.
GCACTCTTTCTCCGAGGTGGAATAGTTCATCTCGGCGCGAGACAGGGCACGGCTGGCGTAAGCTATCACGCGCTCGGTGCCTTCTTGATGTTGGACAAGCACGGCGCCGAGACCTACATTGCTCGCGTCGGTATGAACTTCCGTGGCAGCATCCTCGTCGAAGTGAGCAAGAACTGGTGGTGCCTGCATACGCTCACGTAGATCGATAAAAGCCGCGTTCTGTTCTTCATTCCAAACGAATGGTACGTCGTCACGTGTGAGACGAGTCAGAGGCTCGGCAATTCTAGAAAAATTGGCGATGAAGCGACGATAGTAGGCGCACAGACCGAGGAAGCGGCGTACTGCTTTCTTGTCACGGGGAACGGGAAAGGAGGCTACGGCGGTTGTCTTGTCGGGGTCAGGTCGAACACCGTCTGCGCTCACAACATGCCCCAGAAATTTAAGTTCTTTATAGCCAAAGTGGCATTTTTCTGGCTTCAGCGTGAGGTTCGCAGAGTGGAGTGCTTCCAGAACAGCCTGCAGACGTTTCAAGTGTTCCTCGAAAGTGACCGAAAATACGACGACATCATCGAGATAAACTAAGCAGGTGTTCCACTTCAGACCGGTAAGAACAGTGTCCATCATTCTTTGGAATGTCGCTGGTGCAGAACACAGGCCGAAGGGAAGCACCTTGAATTCATACAGGCCGTCCGGTGTAACAAAAGCAGTTTTTTCTCGGTCTCTTTCATCAACCTCAATCTGCCAGTATCCGCTTTTCAAGTCTATGGATGAAAAATACCTTGCTCGCCGTAGTCTGTCTAGTGAATCATCGATGCGTGGCAGAGGATACACGTCTTTTTTTGTCACGTCGTTCAGCTTTCTGTAGTCCACGCAGAAACGCAACGTTCCGTCCTTTTTCTTTACAAGAACGACTGGCGATGACCATGGACTATTGGACGGCTGTATAACATCATCCTGAAGCATCTCTTCGACTTGAGCATTGATCGCGTCACGTTCTTTGGCAGAAACTCGGTAGGGTTGTTGCTTTATGGGCGAGACATCGGTGTGTATAATAATCCGGTGTTTCATAAGGGGCGTTTGACGCACCTTTGAGGATGAAGCGAAACACTCTTGAAATTCAAGCAACAGCTCCTGCAGCGCTGTGCGTTCTTTCTGCGTGAGGCTCGAATTGATGTCCACCTTTTCAAGAGCCTTAGAAACGCCGGTCGATGTCGATTGTAGCCCACTATTTATTGATGCGGCAGAAAAACATTCAGCAACGTCTTCGATGGGGTAGGCGAAAGCGATAGCGGTGCGTCGAAACAGGTGCCGCTGCTCATTACTAAAATTTGTCACAAGCAGCGTGGCACGTCTGTCGTGAAGCGTAATGAGGCTGCGGGCTGCGCAGACACCTATGCTAAACAAAAGTGTCAAGTTGCCTTCGGCGACTGCCTCACCGTCACGTATCTCGTCACACACGACTTCAACCAGGATGCTTGAACGTGGAGGCAACGTGATTATGTCGGCCGAAACACGAAGCGAACTGAGATGGCTGTCATCAGGCTTTTCTGCTTTGTCTGTAGAGAACGTCACTGTGCGCTGTCGGAGGTCAATGATAGCGCCGTATTCACGTAAAAAGTCGACGCCTAGGATGAGGTCTCGGGAGCATTCAGGAAGTATAAGGCAGCTGCAGAGAAATGTGCGTTTGCGAATGCCGACTCTAATCGTGCAGATACCGAGAGGGGTGACGACGTGCCCGCCGGCTGTACGGATTCGTGTCCCGTACCACGGCGTACCCACTTTCTTGAGATGCGTCGCCAGTTTTCTGCTCATGATGGAGTAGTCGGCCCCTGTGTCTAATAAAGCTGTAATATCGTGGCGGCCGTCGAGCACTACAGGTATATCTAGGGAAAGTCGGCTTTCTGATTCGGGAGCTGTCGTCGTTGAACCACTGCTGGTACGTACTCGCATGGATTGGGGCCCTTGTTCGTGTCGTTTATCAGCGGCCCCGCCCCCGAAGGTCGCTGTCGTTAGTTTTCCCGCCTAGGGCTGAGCGGCCGTGCTGGCGCCGCCCCTGGGTAGTTCGGGACACTTGACGAAGACCTTCTTGGAGATGGTGATCGTGACTGGCGCCGCGGGAGCAGTGGCATGCGCTGCTCGGACAGGTACTCCTCAATCGCTCTGGGTCTTTCGCCAAATCTTGGCCTGGGTGAGTCGACGGCGAAACCCTGAAGTCCGAGGCGACGGTACTGGCATTCGCGGTACACGTGTCCGGCTTCGCCACAGTGGTAGCACAGCGGCCGCCTGTCCGGTGTGCGCCATACGTCCGATTTCCGCGGGAGGAGCTGCCGATTCTCGAAATGCTGGACTGGTTGAACTGCTGGGAGTGGATCGCGATGTGCAGGGTGTACGAAACGGCGTGGAGGAGCGTAACGACTCGCAGCTTCGGCGTACGATGCAGGAGCGACGTAACAGCTCACAGCCTCGGCATAAGATGCGCGGTGAGGCTCGATCGGTACAGGCGGGGAAGCATCGTTGGACAGCGGGACTTGCAAAGCCTGCTGTACTTCACTCCTGATGAGGCTGGAGATGGATCCCGCAGCAGGTGGAGGCGGCCCGTGAATCTTCTGCAGCTCGTCGCGTACCACCGATCTGATGAGGTCGCAGAGAGCTTCGAGATTGACGTTACTCCCCGCAACTCCAATCTGGTCCACCGGCGAGGCAACATTCACGTGGCGGTCGTACACAGCTGATCGCTGCTGCAGCATGTTTTCCATTGTCGTTGCTTCAGTTAAAAACTCTGCCACAGTATTCGGGGGACTTCGCACGAGACCAGCGAAGAGTTGCTCCTTAACTCCTCGCATTAGGTGGCGCAACTTCTTGTCTTCTCCCATACCTGGGTCAGCGCGACGGAAAAGGCTCGTCATGTCCTCCACGTACGCCATCACGCTCTCGTTCGGCATTTGGATGCGTGATTGGATGGCCCGTTCCGCTCGTTCACGGCGATGGGGGTCAGCGTAACTTGCCAGCAGCTGACGACAAAACATCGTCCACGACGAGAAGGGTTCGCGGTTCTCGTACCAAGTACGAGCTCCGTCCTCAAGGCTGAAATATACATTCCGCAGCTTGTTGGCGTCGGTCCACTCGTTGAAAGCCGCAACGCGTTCAAAGTGAGCCAACCAGTCCACAACATCCTCCAACATGGAGCCACGGAACACCTTCGGCACTCGTGGCTTCTGCAGCGTGTAATTAGCCATCGGAATATTTTCCGTACCGCTCTGGGGTGGTGCAGTTGATGCCATCTCCGGTAGAGGTTCACGCTCGGGGGACAATCCTCGGATTCTCCGGCTGGCCCGGTGGACAGGTGTTGCGACTGCGGGTATAGGGCTCCCAGGAGGCGTTTGGATCATTGACTGGGAATACCCAGCGACTCCACCAGTTGTCGCGCGTGAACAAGAGGGACTTCAGGTAAAGAATACCGCGTAGTCACAGAGGCGCAGGTCAGGGACACCACAACCAAAAACAAAAGCCTCGGCGAGAGCGCGCTAGCCCAACAACTTCTTCCTCGTTTTTTTCTCCTCGATGCGGGCTCGTGCTCGCCGCAGTTCATGGCCAGGTGGCAATATGATCCAAGACCGGCTCACGTCGCACCTTGAGGACAAGGGGTACTTCCCAGACACAACGTTCGGCTTCCGCCAGCTACTTTCTACGCAGGACAATCTCTTACTCCTGAAGGAAGATCTAATTGATCACTTGAGCAAAAATAGCAAGTCGCCTCTTCTTGCCATTGATGTGAAATGCGCCTTCGACCATGTTAGCCGTAAAGCAATACTACAAAATCTCGAAGATTGATTGGGCATCCGGCATCGCACAGTGAACATGTCAAATAATCCTTTCGTCTTCATAATCCAGGCACTCGGCCTCCTGCTTTCTTTCGACCGCTTCGCGGACGGGATTTTGACGCCCCAGCGGACCATGTCGTCACTCACTGCTCTGCCATGTGCCGAGTGTTTCAATGCACCCATAAACTAACTTGGCAGCGGCGCCTTTGACAGACTGATGGACCGACTGGACTACGCCCCCTTCAGAGGCGTATCAGCCACCGCAACGCTATCGACATCGTACCTATAAACAGCGCTCCATGCCTGGCAACGTCATTGGGCATGGCGGCATCACAGTGAACATGTCAAATAATCCTTTCATCTTCTTGATCCAGGCACTAGGCCTCCTGCTTTCTTTCGACCGCTTCGCGAACGGGATTTGGACGCCCCAGCGGACCATGTCGTCACTCACTACTCTGCCATGTGCCGAGTGTTTCAATGCACCCATAAGCTAACTTGGCAGCGGCGCCTTTGACAGACTAATGGACCGACTGGACTACGCCCCCTTCAGGGGCGTATCAGCTACCGCAACGCTATCGACATCGTACCTACAAACAGCGCTCCATGCCTGGCAAAGTCATTGGGCATGGCGGCATCGCAGTGAACATGTCAAATAATCATTTCGTCTTCTTGATCCAGGCACTCGGCCTCCTGCTTTCTTTCGACCACTTCGCGGACGGAATTTGGACACCCCAGCAGACCGTGTCGTTGCCGGCTGCTCTGCCATGTGCTGAGTGTTTCAATGCAACGATCGACGAACTGCGCAGCGGCGCCTTTGACGGACTGATGGACCGACTGGACTACGCCCCCTTCAGAGGCGTATCAGCTACCGCAACGCTATCGACATCGTACACCTATAAACAGCGCTCCATGCCTGACAACGTCATCGGGCATGGCGGCATCGCAGTGAACATATCAAATAATCCTTTCGTCTTCTCGATCCAGGCACTCGGCCTCCTGCTTTCTTTCGACCGCTTCGCCGATGGAATTCGGACGCCCCAGCCGACCATGTCGTCGCTGGCTGCTCTGCCATGTGCCGAGTGTTTCAATGCACCGATCGATGAACTGGGCAGCGGCGCCTCTGATGGACTGATGAACCGACTGGACTACGCCCCCTTCAGAGGCGTGTCAGCTACCGCAACACTATTGACATCGTACACCTATAAACAGCGCTCCATGCCTGGCAACGTCATTGGGCACGGCGGCATCGCAGTGAACATGTCAAATAATCCTTTCGTCTTCTTGATCCAGGCCCTCGGCCTCCTGCTTTCTTTCGACCGCTTCGTGGACGGAATTTGGACGCCTCAGCCACCGTGTCGTCGCTGGCTGCTCTGCCATGTGCCGAGTGTTTCAATGCACCGATCGACGACCTGGCAGCGGCGCCTTTGACAGACTAATGGACCGACTGGACTACGCCCCCTTCAGAGGCGTATCAGCCACCGCAACGCTATCGACATCGTACCTATAAACAGCGCTCCATGCCTGGCAACGTCATTGGGCATGGCGGCATCGCAGTGAACATGTCAAATAATCCTTTCATCTTCTTGATCCAGGCACTCGGCCTCCTGCTTTCTTTCCACCGCTTCGCGAACGGGATTTTGACGCCCCAGCGGACCATGTCGTCACTCACTGCTCTGCCATGTGCCGAGTGTTTCAATGCACCCATAAACTAACTTGGCAGCGGCGCCTTTGACAGACTAATGGACCGACTGGACTACGCCCCCTTCAGGGGCGTATCAGCTACCGCAACGCTATCGACATCGTACCTACAAACAGCGCTCCATGCCTGGCAACGTCATTGGGCATGGCGGCATCGCAGTGAACATGTCAAATAATCATTTCCTCTTCTTGATCCAGGCACTCGGCCTCCTTCTTTCATTCGACCACTTCGCGGACGGAATTTGGACACCCCAGCAGACCGTCTCGTCGCTGGCTGCTCTGCCATGTGCTGAGTGTTTCAATGCAACGATCGACGAACTGCGCAGTGGCGCCTTTGACGGACTGATGGACCGACTGGACTACGCCCCCTTCAGAGGCGTATCAGCTACCGCAACGCTATCGACATCGTACACCTATAAACAGCGCTCCATGCCTGACAACGTCATCGGGCATGGCGGCATCGCAGTGAACATATCAAATAATCCTTTCGTCTTCTCGATCCAGGCACTCAGCCTCCTGCTTTCTTTCGACCGCTTCGCCGATGGAATTCGGACGCCCCAGCCGACCATGTCGTCGCTGGCTGCTCTGCCATGTGCCGAGTGTTTCAATGCACAGATCGATGAACTGGGCAGCGGCGCCTCTGATGGACTGATGAACCGACTGGACTACGCCCCATTCAGAGGCGTGTCAGCTACCGCAACGCTATCGACATCGTACACCTATAAACAGCGCTCCGTGCCTGGCAACGTCATTGGGCATGGCAGCATCGCAGTGAACATGTCAAATAATCCTTTCGTCTTCTTGATCCAGGCACTCGGCCTCCTGCTTTCTTTCGACCGCTTCGCGGACGGGATTTGGACGCCCCAGCGGACCATGTCGTCACTCACTGCTCTGCCATGTGCCGAGTGTTTCAATGCACCCATAAACTAACTTGGCAGCGGCGCCTTTGACAGACTGATGGACCGACTGGACTACGCCCCCTTCAGAGGCGTGTCAGCTACCGCAACACTATTGACATCGTACACCTATAAACAGCGCTCCATGCCTGGCAACGTCTTTGGGCATGGCGGCATCGCAGTGAACATGTCAGAATATCCTTTCGTCTTCTTGATCCAGGCACTCGGCCTCCTGCTTTCTTTCGACCGCTTCGTGGACGGAATTTGGACGCCCCAGCAGACCGTGTCGTCGCTGGCTGCTCTGCCATGTGCCGAGTGTTTCAATGCACCGGTCGACGAGCTGGCAGCGGCGCCTTTGACAGACTAATGGACCGACTGGACTACGCCCCCTTCAGAGGCGTATCAGCTACCGCAAGGCTATCGACATCGTACCTATAAACAGCGCTCCATGCCTGGCAGCGTCATTGGGCATGGCGGCATCGCAGTGAACATGTCAAATAATCCTTTTGTCTTCTTGATCCAGGCACTCGGCCTCCTGCTTTCTTTCGACCACTTCGCGGACGGAATTTGGACACCCCAGCAGACCCTGTCGTCGCTGGCTGCTCTGCCATGTGCTGAGTGTTTCAATGCACCGATCGACGAACTGCGCAGCGGCGCCTTTGACGGACTGATGGACCGACTGGACTACGCCCCCTTCAGATGCGTATCAGCTACCGCAACGCTATCGACATTGTACACCTATAAACAGCGCTCCATGCCTGACAACGTTATTGGGCATGGCCGCATCGCAGTGAACATGTCAAATAATCATTTCGTCTTCTTGATCCAGGCACTCGGCCTCCTGCTTTCTTTCGACCGCTTCGCGGATGAAATTGGGACGCCCTAGCAGACCGTGTCGTCGCTGGCTGCTCTGCCATGTGCCGAGTGTTTTAATGCATCGATCGACGAACTGGGCAGCGGCGCCTTTGACGGACTGATGGACCGACTGGACTACGCCCCCTTCAGAAGCGTATCAGCTACCGCAACGCTATCGACATCGTACACCTATAAACAGCGCTCCATGCCTGACAACGTCATTGGGCATGGCGGCATCGCACTGAACATATCAAATAATCCTTTCGTCTTCTCGATCTAGGCACTCGGCCTCCTGCTTTCTTTCGACCGCTTCGAGGATGGAATTCGGACGCCCCAGCCGACCATGTCGTCGCTGGCTGCTCTGCCATGTGCCGAGTGTTTCAATGCACCGATCGACGAACTGGGCAACGGTGCCTTTGACGGACTGATGGACCGACTGGACTACGCCCCCTTCAGAGGCGTGTCAGCTACCGCAACGCTATTGACATCGAACACCTATAAACAGCGCTCCATGCCTGGCAACGTCATTGGGTATGGCGGCATCGCAGTGAACATGTCAAATAATCCTTTCGTCTTCTTGATCCAGGCACTCGGCCTCCTGCTTTCTTTCGACCGTTTCGTGGACGGAATTTGGACGCCCCAGCCGACCGTGTCGTCGCTGGCTGCTCTGCCATGTGCCGAGTGTTTCAATGCACCCATAAACTAACTTGGCAGCGGCGTCTTTGACAGACTGATGGACCGACTGGACTACGCCCCCTTCAGAGGCGTGTCAGCTACCGCAACACTATTGACATCGTACACCTATAAACAGCGCTCCATGCCTGGCAACGTCATTGGTCATGGCGGCATCGCGGTGAACATGTCAAATAATCATTTCGTCTTCTTGATCCAGGCACTCAGCCTCCTGCTTTCTTTCGAACGCTTCGCGGACGGAATTTGGACGCCCCAGCAGACCGTGTCGTCGCTGGCTGCACTGCCATGTGCCGAGTGTTTCAATGCACCGATCGACAAACTGGCAGTGGCGCCTTTGACAGACTAATGGACCGACTGGACTACGCCTACTTCAGAGGCGTATCAGCTACCGCAACGCTATTTCCATCGTACCTATAAACAGCGCTCCATGCCTGGCAACTTCATTGGGCATGGCGGCATCGCAGTGAACATATCAAATAATCCTTTCGTCCTCTTGATCCAGGCACTCGGCCTCCTGCTTTCTTTCGACCACTTCGCGGACGGAATTTGGACACCCCAGCAGACCAAGTCATCGCTGGCTGCTCTGCCATGTGCTTAGTGTTTCAATGCACCGATCGACGAACTGCGCAGCGGCGCCTTTGACGGACTGATGGACCGACTGGACTACGCCTCCTTCAGAGGCGTATCAGCTACCGCAACGCTATCAACATCGTACACCTATAAACAGCGCTCCATGCCTGGCAACGTCATTGGGCATGGCGGCATCGAAGTGAACATGTCAAATAATCCTTTCGTCTTCTTGATTCAGGCACTCGGCCTCCTGCTTTTTTTCGACCGCTTCGCGAACGGGATTTGGACGCCCCAGCGGACCATGTCGTCACTCACTGCTCTGCCATGTGCCGAGTGTTTCAATGCACCCATAAACTAACTTGGCAGCGGCGCCTTTGACAGACTGATGGACCGACTGGACTACGCCCCCTTCAGAGGCGTGTCAGCTACCGCAACGCTATCGACATCGTACCTATAAACAGCGCTCCATGCCTGGCAACGTCATTGGGCATGGCGGCATCGCAGTGAGCATGTCAAATAATCCTTTCATCTTCTTGATCCAGGCACTCGGCCTCCTGCTTTCTTTCGACCGCTTCGACAACGGGATTTGGACGCCCCAGCGGACCATGTCGTCACTCACTGCTCTGCCATGTGCCGAGTGTTTCAATGCACCCATAAACTAACTTGGCAGCGGCGCCTTTGACAGAATAATGAACCGACTGGACTACGCCCCCTTCAGGGGCGTATCAGCTACCGCAACGCTATCGACATCGTACCTACAAACAGCGCTCCATGCCTGGCAACGTCATTGGGCATGGCGGCATCGCAGTGAACATGTCAAATAATCATTTCGTCTTCTTGATCCAGGCACTCGGCCTCCTGCTTTCTTTCGACCACTTCGCGGACGGAATTTGGACACCCCAGCAGACCGTGTCGTCGCTGGCTGCTCTGCCATGTGCTGAGTGTTTCAATGCAACGATCGACGAACTGCGCAGCGGCGCCTTTGACGGACTGATGGACCGACTGGACTACGCCCCTTCAGAGGCGTATCAGCTACCGCAACGCTATCGACATCGTACACCTATAAACAGCGCTCCATGCCCGACAACGTCATCGGGCATTGCGGCATCGCAGTGAACATATCAAATAATCCTTTCGTCTTCTCGATCCAGGCACTCGGCCTCCTGCTTTCTTTCGACCGCTTCGCCGATGGAATTCGCACGCCCCAGCCGACCATGTCGTCGCTGGCTGCTCTGCCATGTGCCGAGTGTTTCAATGCACCGATCGATGAACTGGGCAGCGGCGCCTCTGACGGACTGATGAACCGACTGGACTACGCCCCATTCAGAGGCGTGTCAGCTACCGCAACGCTATCGACATCGTACACCTATAAACAGCGCTCTGTGCCTGGCAACGTCATTGGGCATGGCGGCATCGCAGTGAACATGTCAAATAATTCTTTCGTCTTCTTGATCCAGGCACTCGGCCTCCTGCTTTCTTTCGACCGCTTCGCGGACGGGATTTGGACGCCCCAGCGGACCATGTCGTCACTCACTGCTCTGCCATGTGCCGAATGTTTCAATGCACCAATAAACTAACTTGGCAGCGGCGCATTTGACAGACTGATGGACCGACTGGACTACGCGCCCTTCAGAGGCGTGTCAGCTACCGCAACACTATTGACATCGTACACCTATAAACAGCGCTCCATGCCTGGAAACGTCATTGGGCATGGCGGCATCGCAGTGAACATGTCAAAATATCCTTTCGTCTTCTTGATCCAGGCACTCGGCCTCCTGCTTTCTTTCGACCGCTTCGTGGACGGAATTTGGACGCCCCAGCAGACCGTGTCGTCGCTGGCTGCTCTGCCATGTGCCGAGTGTTTCAATGCACCGATCGACGAGCTGGCAGCGGCGCCTTTGACAGACTAATGGACCGACTGGACTACGCCCCCTTCAGAGGCGTATCAGCTACCGCAACGCTATCGACATCGTACCTATAAACAGCGCTCCATGCCTGGCAGCGTCATTGGGCATGGCGGCATCGCAGTGAACATGTCAAATAATTCTTTCGTCTTCTTGATCCAGGCACTCGGCCTCCTGCTTTCTTTCGACCGCTTCACGGACGGGATTTTGACGCCCCAGCGGACCATGTCGTCACTCACTGCTCTGCCATGTGCCGAGTGTTTCAATGCACCAATAAACTAACTTGGCAGCGGCGCCTTTGACAGACTGATGGACCGACTGGACTACGCGCCCTTCAGAGGCGTGTCAGCTACCGCAACACTATTGACATCGTACACCTATAAACAGCGCTCCATGCCTGGAAACGTCATTGGGCATGGCGGCATCGCAGTGAACATGTCAAAATATCCTTTCGTCTTCTTGATCCAGGCACTCGGCCTCCTGCTTTCTTTCGACCGCTTCGTGGACGGAATTTGGACGCCCCAGCAGACCGTGTCGTCGCTGGCTGCTCTGCCATGTGCCGAGTGTTTCAATGCACCGATCGACGAGCTGGCAGCGGCGCCTTTGACAGACTAATGGACCGACTGCACTACGCCCCCTTCAGAGGCGTATCAGCTACCGCAACGCTATCGACATCGTACCTATAAACAGCGCTCCATGCCTGGCAGCGTCATTGGGCATGGCGGCATCGCAGTGAACATGTCAAATCATCCTTTTGTCTTCTTGATCCAGGCACTCGGCCTCCTGCTTTCTTTCGACCACTTCGCGGATGGAATTCGGACGCCCCAGCCGACATTGTCATCGCTGGCTGCTCTGCCATGTGCCGAGTGTTTCAATCCACCGATCGACGAACTGGGCAGCGGCGCCTTAGACGGACTGATGGACCGACTGGACTACGCCCCCTTCAGAGGCGTGTCAGCTACCGCAACGCTATTGACATCGAACACCTATAAACAGCGCTCCATGCCTGGCAACGTCATTGGGTATGGCGGCATCGCAGTGAACATTGCCAAATAATCCTTTCGTCTTCTTGATCCAGGTACTCGGCCTCCTGCTTTCTTTCGACCGCTTCGTGGACGGAATTTGGACGCCCCAGCCGACCGTGTCGTCGCTGGCTGCTCTGCCATGTGCCGAGTGTTTCAATGCACCCATAAACTAACTTGGCAGCGGCGCCTTTGACAGACTGATGGACCGACTGGACTACGCCCCCTTCAGAGGCGTGTCAGCTACCGCAACACTATTGACATCGTACACCTATAAACAGCGCTCCATGCCTGGCGACGTCATTGGGCATGGCGGCATCGCAGTGAACATGTCAAATAATCATTTCGTCTTCTTGATCCAGGCACTCGGCCTCCTGCTTTCTTTCGACCGCTTCGCGGACGGAATTTGGACGCCCCAGCAGACCGTGTCGTCGCTGGCTGCTCTGCCATGTGCCGAGTGTTTCAATGCACCGATCGACAAACTGGCAGCGGCGCCTTTGACAGACTAATGGACCGACTGGACTACGCCTACTTCAGAGGCGTATCAGCTACCGCAACGCTATTTACATCGTACCTATAAACAGCGCTCCATGCCTGGCAACTTCATTGGGCATGGCGGCATCGCAGTGAACATGTCAAATAATCCTTTCGTCTTCTTGATCCAGGCACTCGGCCTCCTGCTTTCTTTCGATCACTTCGCGGACGGAATTTGGACACCCCAGCAGACCGTGTCGTCGCTGGCTGCTCTGCCATGTGCTGAGTATTTCAATGCACCGATCGACGAACTGCGCAGCGGCGCTTTTGACGGACTGATGAACCGACTGGACTACGCCCCCTTCAGAGGCGTATCAGCTACCGCAACGCTATCAACATCGTACACCTATAAACAGCGCTCCATGCCTGGCAACGTCATTGGGCATGGCGGCATCGCTGTGAACATGTCAAATAATCCTTTCGTCTTCTTGATCCAGGCACTCTGCCTCCTGCTTTCTTTCGACCGCTTCGCGAACGGGATTTGGACGCCCCTGCGGACCATGTTGTCACTCACTGCTCTGCCATGTGCCGAGTGTTTCAATGCACCCATAAACTAACTTGGCAGCGGCGCCTTTGACAGACTAATGGACCGACTGTTCTACGCCCCCTTCAGAGGCGTGTCAGCTACCGCAACACTATTGACATCGTACACCTATAAACAGCGCTCCATGCCTGGCAACGTCATTGGGCATGGCGGCATCGCAGTGACCATGTCAAATAATCCTTTCGTCTTCTTGATCCAGGCACTCGGCCTCCTGCTTTCTTTCGACCGCTTCGTGGACGGAATTTGGACGCCCCAGCAGACCGTGTCGTCGCTGGCTGCTCTGCCATATGCTGAGTGTTTCAATGCACCCATCGACGAACTCGCAGCGGCGCTTTTGACAGACTAATGGACCGACTGGACTACGCCCCCTTCAGAGGCGTATCAGCTACCGCAACGCTATCGACATCGTACCTATAAACAGCGCTCCACGCCTGACAACGTCATTGGGCATGGTGGCATCGCAGTGAACATATCAAATAATACTTTCGTCTTCTCGATCCAGGCACTCGGCCTCCTGCTTTCTTTCGACCGCTTCGAGGATGGAATTCGGACGCCCAAGCCGACCATGTCGTCGCTGGCTGCTCTGCCATGTGCCGAGTGTTTCAATGCACCGATCGACGAACTGGGCAGCGGCGCCTTTGACGGACTGATGGACCGACTGGACTACGCTCCCTTCAGAGGCGTACCAGCTACCGCAACGCTATTGACATCGAACACCTATAAACAGCGCTCCATGCCTGGCAACGTCGTTGGGCATGGCGGCATCGCAGTGAACATGTCAAATAGTCCTTTCGTCTTCTTGATCCAGGCACTCGGACTCCTGCTTTCTTCCAACCGCTTCGCGTATGGAATTCGGACGCCCCAGCCGACCATGTCGTCGCTGGCTGCTCTGCCATGTGCCGAGTGTTTCAATGCACCCATAAACTAACTTGGCAGCGGCGCCTTTGACAGACTGATGGACTGACTGGACTACGCCCCCTTCAGAGGCGTGTCAGCTACCGCAACACTATTGACATCGTACACCTATAAACAGTGCTCCATGCCTGGCGACGTCATTGGGCATGGCGGCATCGCAGTGAACATGTCAAATAATCATTTCGTCTTCTTGATCCAGGCACTCGGCCTCCTGCTTTCTTTCGACCGCTTCGCGGACGGAATTTGGACGCCCCAGCAGACCGTGTCGTCGCTGGCTGCTCTGCCATGTGCCGAGTGTTTCAATGCACCGATCGACAAACTGGCAGCGGCGCCTTTGACAGACTAATGGACCGACTGGACTACGCCTACTTCAGAGGCGTATCAGTTACCGCAACGCTATTTACATCGTACCTATAAACAGCGCTCCATGCCTGGCAACTTCATTGGGCATGGCGGCATCGCAGTGAACATGTCAAATAATCCTTTCGTCTTCTTGATCCAGGCACTCGGCCTCCTGCTTTCTTTCGACCACTTCGCGGACGGAATTTGGACACCCCAACAGACCATGTCATCGCTGGCTGCTCTGCCATGTGCTGAGTGTTTCAATGCACCGATCGACGAACTGCGCAGCGGCGCCTTTGACGGACTGATGAACCGACTGGACTACGCCCCCTTCAGAGGCGTATCAGCTACCGCAACGCTATCAACATCGTACACCTATAAACAGCGCTCCATGCCTGGCAACGTCATTGGGCATGGCGGCATCGCAGTGAACATGTCAAATAATCCTTTCGTCTTCTTGATCCAGGCACTCTGCCTCCTGCTTTCTTTCGACCGCTTCGCGAACGGGATTTGGACGCCCCAGCGGACCATGTCGTCACTCACTGCTCTGCCATGTGCCGAGTGTTTCAATGCACCCATAAACTAACTTGGCAGCGGCGCCTTTGACAGACTGATGGACCGACTGGACTACGCCCCCTTCAGAGGCGTGTCAGCTACCGCAACACTATTGACATCGTACCTATAAACAGCGCTCCATGCCTGACAACGTCATTGGGCATGGTGGCATCGCAGTGAACATATCAAATGATCCTTTCGTCTTCTCGATCCAGGCACTCGGCCTCCTGCTTTCTTTCGACCGCTTCGAGGATGGAATTCGGACGCCCAAGCCGACCATGTCGTCGCTGGCTGCTCTGCCATGTGCCGAGTGTTTCAATGCACCGATCGACGAACTGGGCAGCGGCACCTTTGACGGACTGATGGACCGACTGGACTACGCTCCCTTCAGAGGCGTACCAGCTACCGCAACGCTATTGACATCGAACACCTATAAACAGCGCTCCATGCCTGGCAACGTCGTTGGGCATGGCGGCATCGCAGTGAACATGTCAAATAATCCTTTCGTCTTCTTGATCCAGGCACTTGGACTCCTGCTTTCTTCCAACCGCTTCGCGTATGGAATTCGGACGCCCCAGCCGACCATGTCGTCGCTGGCTGCTCTGCCATGTGCCGAATGTTTCAATGCACCGATCGACGAACTGGGCAGCGGCGCCTTTAGCCGACTTACGGACCGACTGGACTACGCTCCCTTCAGAGGCGTATCAGCTACCGCAACGCTATCGACATCGTACAACGATAAACAGCGCTCCATGCCTGACAACGTCATTGGGCATGGTGGCATCGCAGTGATCATATCAAATAATCCTTTCGTCTTCTCGATTCAGGCACTCGGCCTCCTGCTTTCTTTCGACCGCTTCGAGGATGGAATTCGGACGCCCAAGCCGACCATGTCGTCGCTGGCTGCTCTGCCATGTGCCGAGTGTTTCAATGCACCGATCGACAAACTAGGCAGCGGCGCCTTTGACGGACTGATGGACCGACTGGACTACGCCCCCTTCAGAGGCGTGTCAGCTACCGCAACGCTATTGACATCGAACACCTATAAACAGCGCTCCATGCCTGGCAACGTCATTGGGTATGGCGGCATCGCAGTGAACATGTCAAATAATTCTTTCGTCTTCTTGATCCAGGCACTCAGCCTCCTGCTTTCTTTCGACGGCTTCGTGGACGGAATTTGGACGCCCCAGCCGACCGTGTCGTCGCTGGCTGCTCTGCCATGTGCCGAGTGTTTCAATGCACCCATAAACTAACTTGGCAGCGGCGCCTTTGACAGACTGATGGACCGACTGGACTACGCCCCCTTCAGAGGCGTGTCAGCTACCGCAACACTATTGACATCGTACACCTATAAACAGCGCTCCATGCCTGGCAACGTCATTGGGCATGGCGGCATCGCAGTGAACATGTCAAATAATCATTTCGTCTTCTTGATCCAGGCACTCAGCCTCCTGCTTTCTTTCGAACGCTTCGCGGACGGAATTTGGACGCCCCAGCAGACCGTGTCGTCGCTGGCTGCTCTGCCATGTTCCGAGTGTTTCAATGCACCGATCGACAAACTGGCAGCGGCGCCTTTGACAGACTAATGGACCGACTGGACTACGACTACTTCAGAGGCGTATCAGCTACCGCAACACTATTGACATCGTACACCTATAAACAGCGCTCCATGCCTGGCAACTTCATTGGGCAAGGCGGCATCGCAGTGAACATGTCAAATAATCCTTTCGTCTTCTTGATCCAGGCACTCGGCCTCCTGCTTTCTTTCGACCACTTCGCGGACGGAATTTGGACACCCCAGCAGACCATGTCATCGCTGGCTGCTCTGCCATGTGCTTAGTGTTTCAATGCACCGATCGACGAACTGCGCAGCGGCGCCTTTGACGGACTGATGGACCGACTGGACTACGCCTCCTTCAGAGGCGTATCAGCTACCGCAACGCTATCAACATTGTACACCTATAAACAGCGCTCCATGCCTGGCAACGTCATTGGGCATGGCGGCATCGAAGTGAACATGTCAAATAATCCTTTCGTCTTCTTGATCCAGGCACTCGGCCTCCTGCTTTCTTTCGACCGCTTCGCGAACGGGATTTGGACGCCCCAGCGGACCATGTCGTCACTCACTGCTCTGCCATGTGCCGAGTGTTTCAATGCACCCATAAACTAACTTGGCAGCGGCGCCTTTGACAGACTGATGGACCGACTGGACTACGCCCCCTTCAGAGGCGTATCAGCCACCGCAACGCTATTTACATCGTACCTATGAACAGCGCTCCATGCCTGGCAACTTCATTGGGCATGGTGGCATCGCAGTGAACATGTCAAATAATCCTTTCGTCTTCTTGATCCAGGCACTCGGCCTCCTGCATTCTTTCGACCACTTCGCGGACGGAATTAGGACAGTCCAGCAGACCATGTCGTCACTCACTGCTCTGCCATCTGCCGAGTGTTTCAATTCACCCATAAACTAACTTGGCAGCGGCGCCTTTGACAGACTGATGGACCGACTGGACTACGCCCCCTTCAGAGGCGTATCAGCCACCGCAACGCTATCGACATCGTACCTATAAACAGCGCTCCATGCCTGGCAACGTCATTGGGCATGGCGGCATCGCAGTCAACATGTCAAATAATCCTTTCATCTTCTTGATCCAGGCACTCGGCCTCCTGCTTTCTTTCGACCGCTTCGCGAACGGGATTTGGACGCCCCAGCGGACCATGTCGTCAATCACTGCTCTGCCATGTGCCGAGTGTTTCAATGCACCCATAAACTAACTTGGCAGCGGCGCCTTTGACAGACTAATGGACCGACTGGACTACGCGCCCTTCAGAGGCGTGTCAGCTACCGCAACACTATTGACATCGTACACCTATAAACAGCGCTCCATGCCTGGCAACGTCATTGGGCATGGCGGCATCGCAGTGAACATGTCAAAATATCCTTTCGTCTTTTTGATCCAGGCACTCGGCCTCCTGCTTTCATTCGACCGCTTCGTGGACGGAGTTTGCACGCCCCAGCAGACCGTGTCGTCGCTGGCTGCTCTGCCATGTGCCGAGTGTTTCAATGCACCGATCGACGAGCTGGCAGCGGCGCCTTTGACAGACTGATGGACCGACTGGACTACGCCCCCTTCAGAGGCGTATAAGCTACCGCAACGCTATCGACATCGTACCTATAAACAGCGCTCCATGCCTGGCAGCGTCATTGGGCATGGCGGCATCGCAGTGAACATGTCAAATAATCCTTTTGTCTTCTTGATCCAGGCACTCGGCCTCCTGCTTTCTTTCGACCACTTCGCGGACGGAATTTGGACACCCCAGCAGACCCTGTCGTCGCTGGCTGCTCTGCCATGTGCTGAGTGTTTCAATGCACCGATCGACGAACTGCGCAGCGGCGCCTTTGACGGACTGATGGACCGTCTGGACTACGCCCCCTTCAGATGCGTATCAGCTACCGCAACGCTATCGACATTGTACAGCTATAAACAGCGCTCCATGCCTGACAACGTCATTGGGCATGGCGGCATCGCAGTGAACATGTCAAATAATCATTTCGTCTTCTTGATCCAGGCACTCGGCCTCCTGCTTTCTTTCGACCGCTTCGCGGATCAAATTGGGACGCCCTAGCAGACCGTGTCGTCGCTGGCTGCTCTGCCATGTGCCGAGTGTTTCAATGCACCGATCGACGAACTGGGCAGCGGCGCCTTTGACGGACTGATGGACCGACTGGACTACGCCCCCTTCAGAGGCGTGTCAGCTACCGCAACGCTATTTACATCGAACACCTATAAACAGCGCTCCATGCCTGGCAACGTCATTGGGTATGGCGGCATCGCAGTGAACATGTCAAATAATCCTTTCGTCTTCTTGATCCAGGCACTCGGCCTCCTGCTTTCTTTCGACCGCTTCGTGGACGGAATTTGGACGCCCCAGCCGACCGTGTCGTCGCTGGCTGCTCTGACATGTGCCGAGTGTTTCAATGCACCCATAAACTAACTTGGCAGCGGCGCCTTTGACAGACTGATGGACCGACTGGACTACGCCCCCTTTAGAGGCGTGTCAGCTACCGCAACACTATTGACATCGTACACCTATAAACAGCGCTCCATGCCTGGCAACGTCATTGGGCATGGCGGCATCGCAGTGAACATGTCAAATAATCATTTCGTCTTCTTGATCCAGGCACTCGGCCTCCTGCTTTCTTTCGACCGCTTCGCGGACGGAATTTGGACGCCCCAGCAGACCGTGTCGTCGCTGGCTGCTCTGCCATGTGCCGAGTGTTTCAATGCACCGATCGACAAACTCGCAGCGGCGCCTTTGACAGACTAATGGACCGACTGGACTACGCCTACTTCAGAGGCGTATCAGCTACCGCAACGCTATTTACATCGTACCTATAAACAGCGCTCCATGCCTGGCAACTTCATTGGGCATGGCGGCATCGCAGTGAACATGTCAAATAATCCTTTCGTCTTCTTGATCCAGGCACTCGGCCTCCTGCTTTCTTTCGACCACTTCGCGGACGGAATTTGGACATCCCAGCAGACCATGTCATCGCTGGCTGCTCTGCCATGTGCTGAGTGTTTCAATGCACCGATCGACGAACTGCGCAGCGGCGCCTTTGACGGACTGATGGACCGACTGGACTACGCCCCCTTCAGAGGTGTATCAGCTACCGCAACGCTATCAACATCGTACACCTATAAACAGCGCTCCATGCCTGGCAACCTCATTGGGCATGGCGGCATCGCAGTGAACATGTCAAATAATCCTTTCGTCTTCTTGATCCAGGCACTCTGCCTCCTGCTTTCTTTCGACCACTTCGCGAACGGGATTTGGACGCCCCAGCGGACCATGTCGTCAATCACTGCTCTGCCATGTGCCGAGTGTTTCAATGCACCCATAAACTAACTTGGCAGCGGCGCCTTTGACAGACTGATGGACCGACTGGACTACGCCCCCTTCAGAGGCGTGTCAGCTACCGCAACACTATTGACATCGTACACCTATAAACAGCGCTCCATGCCTGGCAACGTCATTGGGCATGGCGGCATCGCAGTGAACGTGTCAAATAATCCTTTCGTCTTCTTGATCCAGGCACTCGGCCTCCTGCTTTCTTTCGACCGCTTCGTGGACGGAATTTGGACGCCCCAGCAGACCGTGTCGTCGCTGGCTGCTCTGCCATATGCTGAGTGTTTCAATGCACCCATCGACGAACTCGCAGCGGCGCCTTTGACAGACTAATGGACCGACTGGATTACGCCCCCTTCAGAGGCGTATTAGCTACCGCAACGCTATCGACAACGTACCTATAAACAGCGCTCCATGCCTGACAACGTCATTGGGCATGGTGGCATGGCAATGAACATATCAAATAATCCTTTCGTCTTCTCGATCCAGGCACTCGGCCTCCTGCTTTCTTTCGACCGCTTCGAGGATGGAATTCGGACGCCCAAGCCGACCATGTCGTCGCTGGCTACTCTGCCATGTGCCGAGTGTTTCAATGCACCGATCGACGAACAGGGCAGCGGCGCCTTTGACGGACTGATGGACCAACTGGACTACGCCCCCTTCAGAGACGTGTCAGCTACCGCAACGCTATTGACATCGAACACCTATAAACAGCGCTCCATGCCTGGCAACGTCATTGGGCATGGCGGCATCGTAGTGAACATGTCAAATAATCCTTTCGTCTTCTTGATCCAGGCACTCGGACTCCTGCTTTCTTCCGACCGCTTCGCGTATGGAATTCGGACGCCCCAGCCGACCATGTCGTCGCTGGCTGCCCTGCCATGTGCCGAATGTTTCGATGCGCCGATCGACGAACTGGGCAGCGGCGCCTTTGGCCGACTTATGGACCGACTGGACTACGCTCCCTTCAGAGGCGTGTCAGCTACCGCAACACTATTGACATCGTACACCTATAAACAGCGCTCCATGCCTGGCAACGTCATTGGGCATGGCGGCATCGCAGTGAACATGTCAAAATATCCTTTCGTCTTCTTGATCCAGGCACTCGGCCTCCTGCTTTCTTTCGACCACTTCGCCGACGGAATTTGGACACCCCAGCAGACCCTGTCGTCGCTGGCTGCTCTGCCATGTGCTGAGTGTTTCAATGCACCGATCGACGAATTGCGCAGCGGCGCCTTTGACGGACTGATGGACCGACTGGACTACGCCCCCTTCAGATGCGTATCAGCTACCGCAACGCTATCGACATTGTACACCTATAAACAGCGCTCCATGCCTGACAACGTCATTGGGCATGGCGGCATCGCAGTGAACATGTCAAATAATCATTTCGTCTTCTTGATCCAGGCACTCGGCCTCCTGCTTTCTTTCGACCGCTTCGCGAACGGGATTTGGACGCCCCAGCAGACCGTGTCGTCGCTGGCTGCTCTGCCATGTGCCGAGTGTTTCAATGCACCGATCGACGAACTGGCAGCGGCGCCTTTGACAGATTAATGGACCGACTGGACTACGCCCCCTTCAGAGGCGTATCAGCTACCACAACGCTATCGACATCGTACACCTATAAACAGTGCTCCATGCCTGACAACGTCATTGGGCATGGCGGCATCGCAGTGAACATGTCAAATAATTCTTTCGTCTTCTTGATCTAGGCACTCGGCCTCCTGCTTTCTTTCGACCGCTTCGCGGACGGAATTTGGACGCCCCAGCAGACCGTGTCGTCGCTGGCTGCTCTGCCATGTGCTGAGTGTTTCAATGCACTGATCGACGAACTGGGCAGCGGCACCTTTGACGGACTGATGGACCGACTGGACTACGCCCCCTTCAGAGGCGAATCAGCTACCGCAACGCTATCGACATCGTACACCTCTACACAGCGCTTTATGCCCGACAACGTCATTGGGCATGGCGGCATCGCAGTGAACATATCAAAAAATCCTTTCGTCTTTTTGATCCAGGCACTCGGCCTCCTGCTTTCTTCCGACCGCTTCGCGGACGGAATTCGGACGCCCCAGCCGACCATGTCGTCGCTGGCTGCTCTGCCATGTGCCGAATGTTTCAATGCACCGATCGACGAACTGGGCAGCGGCGCCTTTGGCCGACTGATGGACCGACTGGACTACGCCCCCTTCAGAGGCGTGTCAGCTACTGCAACGCTATCGACATCGTACACCTATAAATAGCGCTCCGTGCCTGGCAACGTCATTGGGCATTGCGGCATCGCAGTGAACATGTCAAATAATCCTTTCGTCTTCTTGATCCAGGCACTCGGCCTCCTGCTTTCTTTCGACCGCTTCGCGGGCGGAATTGGGACGCCCCAGCCGACCATGTCGTCGCTGGCTGCTCTGCCATGTGCCGAATGTTTCAATGCACCGATCGACGAACTGGGCAGCGGCGCCTTTGACGGACTAATGGACCGACTGGACTACGCCCCCTTCAGAGGCGTATCAGCTACCACAACGCTATCGACATCGTACACCTATAAACAGCAATCCATGCCTGACAACGTCATCGGGCATGGCGGCATCGCAGTGGGCATATCAAATAATCCTTTCGTCTTCTCGATCCAGGCACTCGGCCTCCTGCTTTCTTTCGACCGCTTCGCCGATGGAATTCGGACGCCCCAGCCGACCATGTCGTCGCTGGCTGCTCTGCCATGTGCCGAGTGTTTCAATGCACCCATAAACTAACTTGGCAGCGGCGCCTTTGACAGACTGATGGACCGACTGGACTACGCCCCCTTCGGAGGCGTGTCAGCTACCGCAACACTATTGACATCGTACACCTATAAACAGCGCTCCATGCCTGGCAACGTCATTGGACATGGCGGCATCGCAGTGAACATGTCAAATAATCATTTCGTCTTTTTGATCCAGGCAATCGGCCTCCTGCTTTCTTTCGACCGCTTCGCGGACGGAATTTGGACGCCCCAGCAGACCGTGTCGTCGCTGGCTGCTCTGCCATGTGCCGATTGTTTCAATGCACCGATTGATGAACTGGCAGCGGCACCTTTGACAGACTAATGGACCGACTGGACTACGCCCCCTTCAGAGGCGTATCAGCTACCGCAACGCTATTTACATCGTACCTATAAACAGCGCTCCATGCCTGGCAACTTCATTGGGCATGGTGGCATCGCAGTGAACATGTCAAATAATCCTTTCGTCTTCTTGATCCAGGCACTCGGCCTCCTGCTTTCTTTCGACCACTTCGCGGACGGAATTTGGACACCCCAGCAGACTATGTCATCGCTGCCTGCTCTGCAGTGTGCTGAGTGTTTCAATGCACCAATCGACGAACTGCGCAGCGGCGCCTTTGACGGACTGATGGACCGACTGGACTACGCCCCCTTCAGAGGCATATCAGCTACCGCAACGCTATCGACATCGTACACCTATAAACAGTGCTCCATGCCTGACAACGTCATTGGGAAAGGCGGCATCGCAGTGAAGATGTCAAATAATCTTTTCGTCTTCTTGATCCAGGCACTCGGCCTCCTGCATTCTTTCGACCGCTTCGCGGACGGAATTCGGACGCTCCAGCGGACCATGTCGTCACTCACTGCTCTGCCATGTGCCGAGTGTTTCAATGCACCCATCAACTGACTGCGCAGCGGCGCCTTTAACAGACTGATGGACCGACTGGACTACGCCCCCTTCAGAGGCGTGTCAGCTACCGCAACGCTATTGACATCGAACACCTATAAACAGCGCTCCATGCCTGGCAACGTCATTGGGCATGGCGGCATCGCAGTGAACGTGTCAAATAATCCTTTCGTCTTCTTGATCCAGGCACTCGGCCTCCTGCTTTCTTTCGACCGCTTCGCGAACGGGATTTGGACGCCCCAGCAGACCGTGTCGTCGCTGGCTGCTCTGCCATGTGCCGAGTGTTTCAATGCACCGATCGACGAACTGGCAGCGGCGCCTTTGACAGACTAATGGACCGACTGGACTACGCCCCCTTCAGAGGCCTATCAGCTACCGCAACGCTATCGACATCGTACACCTATAAACAGTGCTCCATGCCTGACAACGTCATTGGGCATGGCGGCATCGCAGTGAACATGTCAAATAATCCTTTCGTCTTCTTGATCCAGGCACTCGGCCTCCTGCTTTCTTTCGACCGCTTCGCGGACGGAATTCGGACGCCCCAGCAGACCGTGTCGTCGCTGGCTGCTCTGCCATGTGCTGAGTGTTTCAATGCACTGATCGACGAACTGGGCAGCGGCGCCTTTGACGGACTGATGGACCGACTGGACTACGCCCCCTTCAGAGGCGTATCAGCTACCGCAACGCTATCGACATCGTACACCTCTAAACAGCGCTCTATGCCTGACAACGTCATTGGGCATGGCGGCATCGCAGTGAACATATCAAAAAATCCTTTCGTCTTCTTGATCCAGGCACTCGGCCTCCTGCTTTCTTCCGACCGCTTCGCGTATAGAATTCGGACGCCCCAGCCGACCATGTCGTCGCTGGCTGCTCTGCAATGTGCCGAGTGTTTCAATGCACCGATCGACGAACTGGGCAGCGGCGCCTTTGACGGACTGATGGACCGACTGGACTACGCCCCCTTCAGAGGCGTATCAGCTACCGCAACGCTATCGACATCGTACACCTATAAACAGCGCTCCATGCCTGACAACGTCATCGGGCATGGCGGCATCGCAGTGAACATATCAAATAATCCTTTCGTCTTCTCGATCCAGGCACTCGGCCTCCTGCTTTCTTTCGACCGCTTCGCCGATGGAATTCAGACGCCCCAGCCGACCATGTCGTCGCTGGCTGCTCTGCCATGTGCCGAATGTTTCAATGCACCGATCGACGAACTGGGCAGCGGCGCCTTTGGCCGACTGATGGACCGACTGGACTACGCCCCCTTCAGAGGCGTGTCAGCTACCGCAACGCTATCGACATCGTACACCTATAAATATCGCTCCGTGCCTGGCAACGTCATTGGGCATTGCGGCATCGCAGTGAACATGTCAAATAATCCTTTCGTCTTCTTGATCCAGGCACTCGGCCTCCTGCTTTCTTTCGACCGCTTCGCGGACGGAATTGGGACGCCCCAGCAGACCGTATCCTCGCTGGCTGCTCTGCAATGTGCCGAGTGTTTCAATGCACCGATCGACGAACTGGGCAGCGGCGCCTTTGACGGACTAATGGACCGACTGGACTACGCCCCCTTCAGAGGCGTATCAGCTACCGCAACGCTATCGACATCATACACCTATACACAGCGCTCCATGCCTGACAACGTCATCGGGCATGGCGGCATCGCAGTGAGCATATCAAATAATCCTTTCGTCTTCTCGACCCAGGCACTCGGCCTCCTGCTTTCTTTCGACCGCTTCGAGGATGGAATTCGGACGCCCAAGCCGACCATGTCGTCGCTGGCTGCTCTGCCATGTGCCGAGTGTTTCAATGCACCGATCGACGAACTGGGCAGCGGCGCCTTTGACGGACTGATGGACCGACTGGACTACGCCCCCTTCAGAGGCGTATCAGCTACCGCAACGCTATTTACATCGTACCTATAAACAGCGCTCCATGCCTGGCAACGTCATTGGGCATGGCGGCATCGCAGTGAACATGTCAAATAATCCTTTCGTCTTCTTGATCCAGGCACTCGGCCTCCTGCTTTCTTTCGACCACTTCGCGGACGGAATTTGGACACCCCAGCAGACCATGTCATCGCTGAATGCTCTGCCATGTGCTGAGTGTTTCAATGCACCGATCGACGAACTGCGCAGCGGCGCCTTTGACGGACTGATGGACCGACTGGACTACGCCCCTTCAGAGGCGTGTCAGCTACCGCAACGCTATCGACATCGTACACCTATAAATAGCGCTCCGTGCCTGGCAACGTCATTGGGCATTGCGGCATCGCAGTGAACATGTCAAATAATCCTTTCGTCTTCTTGATCCAGGCACTCGTGCTCCTGCTTCCTTTCGACCGCTTTGTGGACAGAATTTTGACGCCCCAGTCGACCGTGTCGTCGCTGGCTGCTCTGCCATGTGCCGAGTGTTTCAATGTACCGATCGACGAACTGGCAGCAGCGCCTTTGACAGACTAATGGACCGACTGGACTACGCCCCCTTCAGAGGCGTATCAGCTACCGCAACGCTATCGACATCGTACCTATAAACAGCGCTTCATGCCTGGCAACGTCATTGGGCATAGCGGCATCGCAGTGAACATGTCAAATAATCCTTTCTTCTTCTTGATCCAGGCACTCGGCCTCCTGCTTTCTTTCGACCGCTTCGCGGACGGAATTCGGACGCCCCAGCACACCGTGTCGTCGCTGGCTGCTCTGCCTTGTGCTGAGTGTTTCAATGCACTGATCGACGAACTGGGCAGCGGCGCCTTTGACGGACTGATGGACCGACTGGACTACGCCCCCTTCAGAGGCGTATCAGCTACCGCAACGCTATCGACATCGTACACCTCTAAACAGCGCTCTATGCCTGACAACGTCATTGGGCATGGCGGCATCGCAGTGAACATATCAAAAAATCCTTTCGTCTTCTTGATCCAGGCACTCGGCCTCCTGCTTTCTTCCGACCGCTTCGCGGACGGAATTCGGACGCCCCAGCCGACCATGTCGTCGCTGGCTGCTCTGCCATGTGCCGAATGTTTCAATGCACCGATCGACGAACTGGGCAGCGGCGCCTTTGGCCGACTGATGGACCGACTGGACTACGCCCCCTTCAGAGGCGTGTCAGCTACCGCAACGCTATCGACATCGTACACCTATAAATAGCGCTCCGTGCCTGGCAACGTCATTGGGCATTGCGGCATCGCAGTGAACATGTCAAATAATCCTTTCGTCTTCTTGATCCAGGCACTCGGCCTCCTGCTTTCTTTCGACCGCTTCGCGGATGGAATTGGGACGCCCCAGCAGACCGTATCCTCGCTGGCTGCTCTGCAATGTGCCGAGTGTTTCAATGCACCGATCGACGAACTGGGCAGCGGCGCCTTTGACGGACTAATGGACCGACTGGACTACGCCCCCTTCAGAGGCGTATCAGCTACCGCAACGCTATCGACATCGTACACCTATAAACAGCGTTCCATGCCTGACAACGTCATCGGGCATGGCGGCATCGCAGTGAGCATATCAAATAATCCTTTCGTCTTCTCGATCCAGGCACTCGGCCTCCTGCTTTCTTTCGACCGCTTCGCCGATGGAATTCGGACGCCCCAGCCGACCATGTCGTCGCTGGCTGCTCTGCCATGTGCCGAGTGTTTCAATGCACCGATCGATGAACTGGGCAGCGGCGCCTCTGACGGACTGATGGACCGACTGGACTACGCCCCATTCAGAGGCGTGTCAGCTACCGCAACGCTATCGACATCGTACACCTATAAATAGCGCTCCGTGCCTGGCAACGTCATTGGGCATTGCGGCATCGCAGTGAACATGTCAAATAATCCTTTCGTCTTCTTGATCCGGGCACTCGGCCTCCTGCTTTCTTTCGACCGCTTCGCGGACGGAATTGGGACGCCCCAGCCGACCATGTCGTCGCTGGCTGCTCTGCCATGTGCCGAGTGTTTCAATGCACCGATCGATGAACTGGGCAGCGGCGCCTCTGACGGACTGATGGACCGACTGGAATACGCCCCATTCAGAGGCGTGTCAGCTACTGCAACGCTATCGACATCGTACACCTATAAACAGCGCTCCGTGCCTGGCAACGTCAATGGGCATGGCGGCATCGCAGTGAACATGTCAAATAATCCTTTTGTCTTCTTGATTCAGGCACTCGGCCTCCTGCTTTCTTTCGACCGCTTCGCGGACGGGATTTGGACGCCCCAGCGGACCATGTCGTCACTCACTGCTCTGCCATGAGCCGAGTGTTTCAATGCACCCATAAACTAACTTGGCAACGGCGCCTTCGACAGACTGATGGACCGACTGGACTACGCCCCCTTCAGAGGCGTGTCAGCTACCGCAACACAATTGACATCGTACACCTATAAACAGCGCTCCATGCCTGGCAACGTCATTGGGCATGCCGGCATCGCAGTTAACATGTCAAATAATCCTTTCGTCTTCTTGATCCAGGCACTCGGCCTCCTGTTTTCTTTCGACCGCTTCGTGGACGGAATTTGGACGCCCCAGCAGACTGTGTCGTCGCTGGCTGCTCTGCCATGTGCCGAGTGTTTCAATGCACCGATCGACGAGCTGGCAGCGGCGCCTTTGACAGACTAATGGACCGACTGGACTACGCCCCCTTCGGAGGCGTATCAGCTACCGCAACGCTATCGACATCGTACCTATAAACAGCGCTCCATGCCTGGCAGCGTCATTGGGCATGGCGGCATCGCAGTGAACATGTCAAATAATCCTTTCGTCTTCTTGATCCAGGCACTCGGCCTCCTGCTTTCTTTCGACCACTTCGCGGACGGAATTTGGACACCCCAGCAGACCCTGTCGTCGCTGGCTGCTCTGCCATGTGCTGAGTGTTTCAATGCACCGATCGACGAACTGCGCAGCGGCGCCTTTGACGGACTGATGGACCGACTGGACTACGCCCCCTTCAGATGCGTATCAGTTACCGCAACGCTATCGACATTGTACACCTATAAACAGCGCTCCATGCCTGACAACGTCATTGGGCATGGCGGCATCGCAGTGAACATGTCAAATAATCCTTTCGTCTTCTTCATCCAGGCACTCGGCCTCCTGCTTTCTTTCGACCGCTTCGCGGAGGGAATTGGGACGCCCCAGCAGACCGTGTCGTCGCTGGCTGCTCTGTCATGTGCCGAGTGTTTCAATGCACCGATTGACGAACTGGGCAGCGGCGCCTTTGACGGACTGATGGACCGACTGGACTACGCCACCCTTCAAAAGCGTATCAGCTACCGCAACGCTATCGACATCGTACACCTATAAACACCGCTCCATGCCTGACAACGTCACTGGGCATGGCGGCAGCGCAGTGAACATATCAAATAATCCTTTCGTCTTCTCGATCCAAGCACTCGGCCTCCTGCTTTCTTTCGACCGCTTCGAGGATGGAATTCGGACGCCCCAGCCGACCATGTCGTCGCTGGCTGCTCTGCCATGTGCCGAGTCTTTCAATGCACCAATCGACGAACTGGGCAGCGGCGCCTTTGACGGACTGATGGACCGACTGGACTATGCCCCCTTCAGAGGCCTATCAGCTACCGCAACGCTATCGACATCGTACCTATAAACAGCGCTCCATGCCTGGCAACGTCATTGGGCATGGCGGACGCAGTGAACATGTCAAATAATCCTTTCGTCTTCTTGATCCAGGCACTCGGCCTCCTGCTTTCTTTCGACCGCTTCGCGGACGGAATTCGGACGCCCCAGCACACCGTGTCGTCGCTGGCTCCTCTGCCATGTGCCGAGTGTTTCAATGCACCGATCGACGAACTGGCAGCGGCGCCTTTGACAGACTAATGGACCGACTGGACTACGCCTCTTCAGAGGCGTATCAGCTACCGCAACGCTATCGACATCGTACACCTATAAACAGAGCTCCATGCCTGACAACGTCATTGGGCGTGGCGGCATCGCAGTGAACATGTCAAATAATCCTTTCCTCTTCTTGATCCAGGCACTCGGCCTCCTGCTTTCCTTCGACCACTTCGCGGACGGAATTTGGACACCCCAGCAGACTATGTCATCGCTGCCTGCTCTGCCATGTGCTGAGTGTTTCAATGCACCGATCGACGAACTGCGCAGCGGCGCCTTTGACGGACTGATGGACCGACTGGACTACGCCCCCTTCAGAGGCATATCAGCTACCGCAACGCTATCGACATCGTACACCTATAAACAGTGCTCCATGCCTGACAACGTCATTGGGCTTGGCGGCATCGCAGTGAAGATGTCAAATAATCTTTTCGTCTTCTTGCTCCAGGCACTCGGCCTCCTGCATTCTTTCGACCGCTTCGCGGACGGAATTCGGACGCTCCAGCGGACCATGTCGTCACTGACTGCTCTGCCATGTGCCGAGTGTTTCAATGCACCCATCAACCGACTGGGCAGCGGCGCCTTTAACAGACTGATGGACCGACTGGATACGCCCCCTTCAGAGGCGTGTCAGCTACCGCAACGCTATTGACATCGAACACCTATAAACAGCGCTCCATGCCTTGCAACGTCATTGGGCATGGCGGCATCGCAGTGAACATATCAAAAAATCTCTTCGTCTTCTTGATCCAGGCACTCAGCCTCCTGCTTTCTTTCGACCGCTTCGCGGACGGGATTTGGACGCCCCAGCGGACCATGTCGTCACTCACTGCTCTGCCATGTGCCGAGTGTTTCAATGCACGCATAAACTAACTTGGCAGCGGCGCCTTTGACAGACTGATGGACCGACTGGACTACGCCCCCTTCAGAGGCGTGGCAGCTACCGCAACACTATTGACATCGTACACCTATAAACAGCGCTCCATGCCTGGCAACGTCATTGGGCATGGCGGCATCGCAGTGAACATGTCAAATAATCCTTTCGTCTTCTTGATCCAGGCACTCGGCCTCCTGCTTTCTTTCGACCACTTCGCGGACGGAATTTGGACGCCCCAGCAGACCCTGTCGTCGCTGGCTGCTCTGCCATGTGCCGAGTGTTTCAATGCACCGATCGACGAACTGGCAGCGGCGCCTTTGACAGACTAATGGACCGACTGGACTACGCCCCCTTCAGAGGCGTATCAGCTACCGCAACGCTATCGACAGCGTACCTATAAACAGCGCTCCATGCCTGGCAGCGTCATTGGGCATGGCGGCATCGCAGTGAACATGTCAAATAATCCTTTCGTCTTCTCGATCCAGGCACTCGGCCTCCTGCTTTCTTTCGACCGCTTCGGCGATGGAATTCAGACGCCCCAGCCGACCATGTCGTCGCTGGCTGCTCTGCCATGTGCCGAGTGTTTCAATGCACCGATCGATGAACTGGGCAGCGGCGCCTCTGACGGACTGATGGACCGACTGGACTACGCCCCATTCAGAGGCGTGTCAGCTACCGCAACGCTATCGACATCGTACACCTATAAACAGCGCTCCGTGCCTGGCAACATCATTGGGCAAAGCGGCATCGCAGTGACCTTGTCAAATAATCCTTTCGTCTTCTTGATCCAGGCACTCGGCCTCCTGCGTTCTTTCGACTGCTTCGCGGACGGGATTTGGACGCCCCAGCGGACCATGTCGTCACTCACTGCTCTGCCATGTGCCGAGTGTTTCAATGCACCCATAAACTAACTTGGCAGCGGCGCCTTTGACAGACTGATGGACCGACTGGACTACGCCCCCTTCAGAGGCGTGGCAGCTACCGCAACACTATTGACATCGTACACCTATAAACAGCGCTCCATGCCTGGCAACGTCATTGGGCATGGCGGCATCGCAGTGAACATGTCAAATAATCCTTTCGTCTTCTTGATCCAGGCACTCGGCCTCCTGCTTTCTTTCGACTGCTTCGTGGACGGAATTTGGACGCCCCAGCAGACCGTGTCGTCGCTGGCTGCTCTGCCATGTGCCGAGTGTTTCAATGCACGCATAAACTAACTTGGCAGCGGCGCCTTTGACAGACTGATGGACCGACTGGACTACGCCCCCTTCAGAGGCGTGGCAGCTACCGCAACACTATTGACATCGTACACCTATAAACAGCGCTCCATGCCTGGCAACGTCATTGGGCATGGCGGCATCGCAGTGAACATGTCAAATAATCCTTTCGTCTTCTTGATCCAGGCACTCGGCCTCCTGCTTTCTTTCGACCACTTCGCGGACGGAATTTGGACGCCCCAGCAGACCCTGTCGTCGCTGGCTGCTCTGCCATGTGCCGAGTGTTTCAATGCACCGATCGACGAACTGGCAGCGGCGCCTTTGACAGACTAATGGACCGACTGGACTACGCCCCCTTCAGAGGCGTATCAGCTACCGCAACGCTATCGACAGCGTACCTATAAACAGCGCTCCATGCCTGGCAGCGTCATTGGGCATGGCGGCATCGCAGTGAACATGTCAAATAATCCTTTCGTCTTCTCGATCCAGGCACTCGGCCTCCTGCTTTCTTTCGACCGCTTCGGCGATGGAATTCAGACGCCCCAGCCGACCATGTCGTCGCTGGCTGCTCTGCCATGTGCCGAGTGTTTCAATGCACCGATCGATGAACTGGGCAGCGGCGCCTCTGACGGACTGATGGACCGACTGGACTACGCCCCATTCAGAGGCGTGTCAGCTACCGCAACGCTATCGACATCGTACACCTATAAACAGCGCTCCGTGCCTGGCAACATCATTGGGCAAAGCGGCATCGCAGTGACCTTGTCAAATAATCCTTTCGTCTTCTTGATCCAGGCACTCGGCCTCCTGCGTTCTTTCGACTGCTTCGCGGACGGGATTTGGACGCCCCAGCGGACCATGTCGTCACTCACTGCTCTGCCATGTGCCGAGTGTTTCAATGCACCCATAAACTAACTTGGCAGCGGCGCCTTTGACAGACTGATGGACCGACTGGACTACGCCCCCTTCAGAGGCGTGGCAGCTACCGCAACACTATTGACATCGTACACCTATAAACAGCGCTCCATGCCTGGCAACGTCATTGGGCATGGCGGCATCGCAGTGAACATGTCAAATAATCCTTTCGTCTTCTTGATCCAGGCACTCGGCCTCCTGCTTTCTTTCGACTGCTTCGTGGACGGAATTTGGACGCCCCAGCAGACCGTGTCGTCGCTGGCTGCTCTGCCATGTGCCGAGTGTTTCAATGCACCGATCGACGAGCTGGCAGCGGCGCGTTTGACAGACTAATGGACCGACCGGACTACGCCCCCTTCAGAGGCGTATCAGCTACCGCAACGCTATCGACATCGTACCTATAAACAGCGCTCCATGCCTGGCAGCGTCATTGGGCATGGCGGCATCGCAGTGAGCATGTCCAATAATTCTTTCGTCTTCTTGATCCAGGCACTCGGCCTCCTGCGTTCTTTCGACCACTTCGCGGACGGAATTTGGACACCCCAGCAGACCCTGTCGTCGCTGGCTGCTCTGCCGTGTGCTGAGTGTTTCAATGCACCGATCGACAAACTGCGCAGCGGCACCTTTGACGGACTGATGGACCGACTGGACTACGCCGCCTTCAGATGCGTATCAGCTACCGCAACGCTATCGACATTGTACACCTATAAACAGCGCTCCATGCCTGACAACGTCATTGGACATGGTGGCATCGCAGTGAACATGTCAAATAATCCTTTCGTCTTCTCGATCCAGGCACTCGGCCTCCTGCTTTCTTTCGACCGCTTCGCGGACGGAATTGGGACGCCCCAGCAGACCGTGTCGTCGCTGGCTGCTCTGCCATGTGCCGAGTGTTTCAATGCACCGATCGACGAACTGGGCAGCGGCGCCTTTGACGGACTGATGGACCGACTGGACTACGCCCCTTCAGAGGCGTATCAGCTACTGCAACGCTATTGACATCGAACACCTATAAACAGCGCTCCATGCCTGGCAACGTCATTGGGCATGGCGGCATCGCAGTGAACATATCAAATAATCCTTTCGTCTTCTCGATCCAGGCACTCGGCCTCCTGCTTTCTTTCGACCGCTTCGCGGACGGAATTCGGACGCCCCAGCGGACCATGTCGTCACTCACTGCTCTGCCATGTGCCGAGTGTTTCAATGCACCCATCAACTAACTGGGCAGCGGCGCCTTTAACAGACTGATGGACCGACTGAACTACGCCCCCTTTAGAGGCGTGTCAGCTACCGCAACGCTATTGACATCGAACACCTATAAACAGCGCTCCATGCCTGGCAACGTCATTGGGCATGGCGGCATCGCAGTGAACATGTCAAATAATCTTTTCGTCTTCTTGATCCAGGCACTCGGCCTCCTGCTTTCTTTCGACCGCTTCGTGGATGGAATTTGGACGCCCCAGCCGACCGTGTCGTCGCTGGCTGCTCTGCCATGTGCCGAGTGTTTCAATGCACCGATCGACGAACTGGCAGGGGCCCCCTTTACAGACTAATGGACCGACTGGACTACGCCCCCTTCAGAGGCGTATCAGCTACCGCAACGCTATCGACATCGTACCTATAAACAGCGCTCCATGCCTGGCAACGTCATTGGGCATGGCGGCATCGCAGTGAACATGTCAAATAATCCTTTCGTCTTCTTGATCCAGGCACTCGGCCTCCTGCTTTCTTTCGACCACTTCGCGGACGGAATTTGGACGCCCCAGCAGACCCTGTCGTCGCTGGCTGCTCTGCCATGTGCCGAGTGTTTCAATGCACCGATCGACGAACTGGCAGCGGCGCCTTTGACAGACTAATGGACCGACTGGACTACGCCCCTTTCAGAGGCGTATCAGCTACCGCAACGCTATCGACATCGTACAAATATAAACAGTGCTCCATGCCTGACAACGTCATTGGGCATGGCGGCATCGCAGTGAACATGTCAAATAATCCTTTCGTCTTCTTGATCCAGGCACTCGGCCTCCTGCTTTCTTTCGACTGCTTCGCGGACGGAATTGGGACGCCTTAGCAGACCGTGTCGTCGCTGGCTGCTCTGCCATGTGCTGCCGAGTGTTTCAATGCACCGATCGACGAACTGGGCAGCGGCGCCTTTGACGGACTGATGGACCGACTGGACTACGCCCCCTTCAGAGGCGTATCAGCTACCGCAACGCTATCGACATCGTACACCTAAAAACAGCGCTCCGTGCCTGGCAACGTCATTGGGCATGGCGGCATCGCAGTGAAGATGTCAAATAATCCTTTCGACTTCTTGATTCAGGCACTCGGCCTCCTGCTTTCTTTCGACCGCTTCGCGGACGGAATTCGGACGCCCCAGCCGACCATGTCGTCGCTGGCTGCTCAGCCATGTGCCGAGTGTTTCAATTCACCGATCGACGAACTGGGCAGCGGTGCCTTTGACGGACTGATGGACCGACTGGACTACGCCCCCTTCAGAGGCGTGTCAGCTACCGCAACGCTATCGACATCATACACCTATAAACAGTGCTCCATGCCTGACAACGTCATTGGGCATGGCGGCATCGCAGTGAAGATGTCAAATAATCTTTTCGTCTTCTTGATCCAGGCACTCGGCCTCCTGCTTTCTTTCGACCGCTTCGCGGACGGAATTCGGACGCCCCAGCTGACCATGTCGTCACTCACTGCTCTGCCATGTGCTGAGTGTTTCAATGCACCCATCAACTAACTGGGCAGCGGCGCCTTTAACAGACTGATGGACCGACTGGACTACGCCCCCTTCAGAGTCGTGTCAGCTACCGCAACGCAATTGACATCGAACACCTATAAACAGCGCTCCATGCCTGGCAACGTCATTGGGTATGGCGGCATCGCAGTGAAGATGTCAAATAATCCTTTCGTCTTCTTGATTCAGGCACTCGGCCTCCTGCTTTCTTTCGACCGCTTCGCGGACGGAATTCGGACGCCCCAGCCGACCATGTCGTCGCTGGCTGCTCAGCCATGTGCCGAGTGTTTCAATTCACCGATCGACGAACTGGCAGCGGCGCCTTTGACAGACTAATGGACCGACTGGACTACGCCCCCTTCAGAGGCGTATCAGCTACCGCAACGCTATCGACATCGTACAAATATAAACAGTGCTCCATGCCTGACAACGTCATTGAGCATGGCGGCATCGCAGTGAACATGTCAAATAATCCTTTCGTCTTCTTGATTCAGGCATTCGGCCTCCTGCTTTCTTTCGACCGCTTCGCGGACGGAATTCGGACGCCCCAGCGGACCATGTCGTCACTCACTGCTCTGCCATGTGCCGAGTGTTTCAATGCACCCATCAACTAACTGGGCATTGGCGCCTTTAACAGACTGATGGACCGACTGGACTACGCCCCCTTCAGAGGCGTGTCAGCTACCGCAACGCTATTGAAATCGAACACCTATAAACAGCGCTCCATGCCTGGTAACGTCATTGGGCATGGCGGCATCGCAGTGAACATGTCAAATAATCCTTTCGTCTTCTTGATCCAGGCACTCGGCCTCCTGCTTTCTTTCGACCACTTCGCGGACGGAATTTGGACGCCCCAGCAGACCCTGTCGTCGCTGGCTGCTCTGCCATGTGCCGAGTGTTTCAATGCACCGATCGACGAACTGGCAGCGGCGCCTTTGACAGACTAATGGACCGACTGGACTACGCCCCCTTCAGAGGCATATCAGCTACCGCAACGCTATCGACATCGTACAAATATAAACAGTGCTCCATGCCTGACAACGTCATTGGGCAAGGCGGCATCGCAGTGAACATGTCAAATAATCCTTTCGTCTTCTTGATCCAGGCACTCGGCCTCCTGCTTTCTTTCGACTGCTTCGCGGACGGAATGGGGACGCCTTAGCAGACCGTGTCGTCGCTGGCTGCTCTGCCATGTGCCGAGTGTTTCAATGCACCGATCGACGAACTGGGCAGCGGCGCCTTTGACGGACTGATGGACCGACTGGACTACGCCCCATTCAGAGGCGTGTCAGCTACCGCAACGCTATCGACATCGTACACCTATAAACAGCGCTCCATGCCTGACAACGTCATTGGGCATGGCGGCATCGCAGTGAACATATCAAATAATCCTTTCGTCTTCTCGATCCAGGCACTCGGCCTCCTGTTTTCTTCCGACCGCTTCGCGGACGGAATTGGGACGCCCCAGCAGACCGTGTCGTCGCTGGCTGCTCTGCCATGTGCCGAGTGTTTCAATGCACCGATCGACGAACTGGGCAGCGGCGCCTTTGACGGACTGATGGACCGACTGGACTCTGCCCCTTCAGAGGCGTATCAGCTACCGCAACGCTATCGACATCGTACACCTATAAACAGCGCTCCATGCCTGACAACGTCATTGGGCATGGCGGCATCGCAGTGAACATATCAAATAATCCTTTCGTCTTCTCGATCCAGGCACTCGGCCTCCTGCTTTCTTTCGACCCTTTCGAGGATGGAATTCGGACGCCCCAGCCGACCATGTCGTCGCTGGCTGCTCAGCCATGTGCCGAGTGTTTCAATTCACCGATCGACGAACTGGGCAGCGGTGCCTTTGACGGACTGATGGACCGACTAGACTACGCCCCCTTCAGAGGCGTATCAGCTACCGCAACGCTATCGACATCGTACACCTATAAACAGTGCTCCATGCCTGACAACGTCATTGGGCATGGCGGCATCGCAGTGAAGATGTCAAATAATCTTTTCGTCTTCTTGATTCAGGCACTCGGCCTCCTGCTTTCTTTCGACCGCTTCGCGGACGGAATTCGGACGCCCCAGCGGACCATGTCGTCACTCACTGCTCTGCCATGTGCCGAGTGTTTCAATGCACCCATCAACTAACTGGGCAGCGGCGCCTTTAACAGACTGATGGACCGACTGGACTACGCCCCCTTTAGAGGCGTGTCAGCTACCGCAACGCTATTGACATCGAACACCTATAAACAGCGCTCCATGCCTGGCAACGTCATTGGGCATGGCGGCATCGCAGTGAACATGTCAAATAATCCTTTCGTCTTCTTGATCCAGGCACTCGGCCTCCTGCTTTCTTTCGACCGCTTCGTGGACAGAATTTGGACGCCCCAGCCGACCGTGTCGTCGCTGGCTGCTCTGCCATGTGCCGAGTGTTTCAATGCACCGATCGACGAACTGGCAGCGGCGCCTTTGACAGACTAATGGACCGACTGGACTACGCCCCCTTCAGAGGCGTATCAGCTGCCGCAACGCTATCGACATGGTACCTATAAACCGCGCTCTATGCCTGGCAACGTCATTGGGCATAACGGCATCGCAGTGAACATGTCAAATAATCCTTTCGTCTTCCTGATCCAGGCACTCGGCCTCCTGCTTTCTTTCGACCACTTCGCGGACGGAATTTGGACGCCCCAGCAGACCCTGTCGTCGCTGGCTGCTCTGCCATGTGCCGAGTGTTTCAATGCACCCATCAACTAACTGGGCAGCGGCGCCTTTAACAGACTGATGGACCGACTGGACTACGCCCCCTTCAGAGGCGTGTCAGCTACCGCAACGCTATTGAAATCGAACACCTATAAACAGCGCTCCATGCCTGGCAACGTCATTGGGCATGGCGGCATCGCAGTGAACATGTCAAATAATCCTTTCGTCTTCTTGATCCAGGCACTCGGCCTCCTGCTTTCTTTCGACCGCTTCGTGGACGGAATTTGGACGCCCCAGCCGACCGTGTCGTCGCTGGCTGCTCTGCCATGTGCCGAGTGTTTCAATGCACCGATCGACGAACTGGCAGCGGCGCCTTTGACAGACTAATGGACCGACTGGACTACGCCCCCTTCAGAGGCGTATCAGCTACCGCAACGCTATCGACATGGTACCTATAAACAGCGCTCTATGCCTGGCAACGTCATTGGGCATGGCGGGTGTTTCAATGCACCGATCGACGAACTGGCAGCGGCGCCTTTGACAGACTAATGGACCGACTGGACTACGCCCCCTTCAGAGGCGTATCAGCTACCGCAACGCTATCGACATCGTACCTATAAACAGCGCTCCATGCCTGGCAACGTCATTGGGCATGGCGGAATCGCAGTGAACATGTCAAATAATCCTTTCGTCTTCTTGATCCAGGCACTCGGCCTCCTGCTTTCTTTCGACAACTTCGCGGACGGAATTTGGACGCCCCAGCAGACCCTGTCGTCGCTGGCTGCTCTGCCATGTGCCGAGTGTTTCAATGCACCGATCGACGAACTGGCAGCGGCGCCTTTGACAGACTAATGGACCGACTGGACTACGCCCCCTTCAGAGGCGTATCAGCTACCGCAACGCTATCGACATCGTACAAATATAAACAGTGCTCCATGCCTGACAGCGTCATTGGGCATGGCGGCATCGCAGTGAACATGTCAAATAATCCTTTCGTCTTCTTGATCCAGGCACTCGGCCTCCTGCTCTCTTTCGACTGCTTCGCGGACGGAATTGGGACGCCTTAGCAGACCGTGTCGTCGCTGGCTGCTCTGCCATGTGCCGAGTGTTTCAATGCACCGATCGACGAACTGGGCAGCGGCGCCTTTGACGGACTGATGGACCGACTGGACTACGCCCCCTTCAGAGGCGTATCAGCTACCGCAACGCTATCGACATCGTACACCTAAAAACAGCGCTCCGTGCCTGGCAACGTCATTGGGCATGGCGGTATCGCAGTGAACATGTCAAATAATCCTTTCGTCTTCTTGATCCAGGCACTCGGCCCCCTGCTTTCTTTCGACCGCTTCGCGGACGGAATTCGGACGCCCCAGCAGACCGTGTCGTCGCTGGCTGCTCTGCCATGTGCCGAGTGTTTCAATGCACCGATCGACGAACTGGGCAGCGGCGCCTTTGACGGACTGATGGATCGACTGGACTACGCCCCTTCAGAGGCGTATCAGCTACCGCAACGCTATCGACATCGTACACCTATAAACAGCGCTCCATGCCTGACAACGTCATTGGGCATGGCGGCATCGCAGTGAACATATCAAATAATCCTTTCGTCTTCTCGATCCAGGCACTCGGCCTCCTGCTTTCTTTCGACCGCTTCGAGGATGGAATTCGGACGCCCCAGCCGACCATGTCGTCGCTGGCTGCTCAGCCATGTGCCGAGTGTTTCAATTCACCGATCGACGAACTGGGCAGCGGTGCCTTTGACGGACTGATGGACCGACAAGACTACGCCCCCTTCAGAGGCGTATCAGCTACCGCAACGCTATCGACATCGTACACCTATAAACAGTGCTCCATGCCTGACAACGTCATTGGGCATGGCGGCATCGCAGTGAAGATGTCAAATAATCTTTTCGTCTTCTTGATCCAGGCACTCGGCCTCCTGCTTTCTTTCGACCACTTCGCGGACGGAATTCGGACGCCCCAGCGGACCATGTCGTCACTCACTGCTCTGCCATGTGCCGAGTGTTTCAATGCACCCATCAACTAACTGGGCAGCGGCGCCTTTAACCGACTGATGGACCGACTGGACTACGCCCCCTTTAGAGGCGTGTCAGCTACCGCAACGCTATTGACATCGAACACCTATAAACAGCGCTCCATGCCTGGCAACGTCATTGGGCATGGCGGCATCGCAGTGAACATGTCAAATAATCCTTCCGTCTTCAGGATCCAGGCACTCGGCCTCCTGCTTTCTTTCGACCGCTTCGTGGACGGAATTTGGACGCCCCAGCCGACCGTGTTGTCGCTGGCTGCTCTGCCATGTGCCGAGTGTTTCAATGCACCGATCGACGAACTGGCAGCGGCGCCTTTGACAGACTAATGGACCGACTGGACTACGCCCCCTTCAGAGGCGTATCAGCTACCGCAACGCTATCGACATCGTACCTATAAACAGCGCTCCATGCCTGGCAACGTCATTGGGCATGGCGGCATAGCAGTGAAGATGTCAAATAATCCTTTCGTCTTCTTGATTCAGGCACTCGGCCTCCTGCTTTCTTTCGACCGCTTCGCGGACGGAATTCGGACGCCCCAGCCGACCATGTCGTCGCTGGCTGCTCAGCCATGTGCCGAGTGTTTCAATTCACCGATCGACAAACTGGGCAGCGGTGCCTTTGACGGACTGATGGACCGACTGGACTACGCCCCCTTCAGAGGCGAATCAGCTACCGCAACGCTATCGACATCGTACACCTATAAACAGTGCTCCATGCCTGACAACGTCATTGGGCATGGCGGCAACGCAGTGAAGATGTCAAATAATCTTTTCGTCTTCTTGATCCAGGCACTCGGCCTCCTGCTTTCTTTCGACCGCTTCGCGGACGGAATTTGGACGCTCCAGCCGACCGTGTCGTCGCTGGCTGCTCTGCCATGTGCCGAGTGTTTCAATGCACCGATCGACGAACTGGCAGCGGCGCCTTTGACAGACTAATGGACCGACTGGACTACGCCCCCTTCAGAGGCGTATCAGCTACCGCAACGCTATCGACATCGTACAAATATAAACAGTGCTCCATGCCTGACAACGTCATTGGGCATGGCGGCATCGCAGTGAACATGTCAAATAATTCTTTCGTCTTCTTGATTCAGGCACTCGGCCTCCTGCTTTCTTTCGACCGCTTCGCGGACGGAATTCGGACGCCTCAGCGGACCATGTCGTCACTCACTGCTCTGCCATGTGCCGAGTGTTTCAATGCACCCATCAACTAACTGGGCAGCGGCGCCTTTAACAGACTGATGGACCGACTGGACTACGCCCCCTTCAGAGGCGTGTCAGCTACCGCAACGCTATTGAAATCGAACACCTATAAACAGCGCTCCATGCCTGGCAACGTCATTGGGCATGGCGGCATCGCAGTGAACATGTCAAATAATCCTTTCGTCTTCTTGATCCAGGCACTCGGCCTCCTGCTTTCTTTCGATCGCTTCGTGGACGGAATTGGGACGCCCCAGCAGACCCTGTCGTCGCTGGCTGCTCTGCCATGTGCCGAGTGTTTCAATGCACCGATCGACGAACTGGCAGCGGCGCCTTTGACAGACTAATGGACCGACTGGACTACGCCCCCTTCAGAGGCGTATCAGCTACCGCAACGCTATCGACATCGTACCTATAAACAGCGCTCCATGCCTGGCAACGTCATTGGGCATGGCGGAATCGCAGTGAACATGTCAAATAATCCTTTCGTCTTCTTGATCCAGGCACTCGGCCTCCTGCTTTCTTTCGACCACTTCGCGGACGGAAATTGGACGCCCCAGCAGACCCTGTCGTCGCTGGCTGCTCTGCCATGTGCCGAGTGTTTCAATGCACCGATCGACGAACTGGCAGCGGCGCCTTTGACAGACTAATGGACCGACTGGACTACGCCCCCTTCAGAGGCGTATCAGCTACCGCAACGCTATCGACATCGTACAAATATAAACAGTGCTCCATGCCTGACAGCGTCATTGGGCATGGCGGCATCGCAGTGAACATGTCAAATAATCCTTTCGTCTTCTTGATCCAGGCACTCGGCCTCCTGCTCTCTTTCGACTGCTTCGCGGACGGAATTGGGACGCCTTAGCAGACCGTGTAGTCGCTGGCTGCTCTGCCATGTGCCGAGTGTTTCAATGCACCGATCGACGAACTGGGCAGCGGCGCCTTTGACGGACTGATGGACCGACTGGACTACGCCCCCTTCAGAGGCGTATCAGCTACCGCAACGCTATCGACATCGTACACCTAAAAACAGCGCTCCGTGCCTGGCAACGTCATTGGGCATGGCGGCATCGCAGTGAACATGTCAAATAATCCTTTCGTCTTCTTGATCCAGGCACTCGGCCCCCTGCTTTCTTTCGACCGCTTCGCGGACGGAATTCGGACGCCCCAGCAGACCGTGTCGTCGCTGGCTGCTCTGCCATGTGCCGAGTGTTTCAATGCACCGATCGACGAACTGGGCAGCGGCGCCTTTGACGGACTGATGGATCGACTGGACTACGCCCCTTCAGAGGCGTATCAGCTACCGCAACGCTATCGACATCGTACACCTATAAACAGCGCTCCATGCCTGACAACGTCATTGGGCATGGCGGCATCGCAGTGAACATATCAAATAATCTTTTCGTCTTCTTGATCCAGGCACTCGGCCTCCTGCTTTCTTTCGACCACTTCGCGGACGGAATTCGGACGCCCCAGCGGACCATGTCGTCACTCACTGCTCTGCCATGTGCCGAGTGTTTCAATGCACCCATCAACTAACTGGGCAGCGGCGCCTTTAACCGACTGATGGACCGACTGGACTACGCCCCCTTTAGAGGCGTGTCAGCTACCGCAACGCTATTGACATCGAACACCTATAAACAGCGCTCCATGCCTGGCAACGTCATTGGGCATGGCGGCATCGCAGTGAACATGTCAAATAATCCTTCCGTCTTCAGGATCCAGGCACTCGGCCTCCTGCTTTCTTTCGACCGCTTCGTGGACGGAATTTGGACGCCCCAGCCGACCGTGTCGTCGCTGGCTGCTCTGCCATGTGCCGAGTGTTTCAATGCACCGATCGACGAACTGGCAGCGGCGCCTTTGACAGACTAATGGACCGACTGGACTACGCCCCCTTCAGAGGCGTATCAGCTACCGCAACGCTATCGACATCGTACCTATAAACAGCACTCCATGCCTGGCAACGTCATTGGGCATGGCGGCATAGCAGTGAAGATGTCAAATAATCCTTTCGTCTTCTTGATTCAGGCACTCGGCCTCCTGCTTTCTTTCGACCGCTTCGCGGACGGAATTCGGACGCCCCAGCCGATCATGTCGTCGCTGGCTGCTCAGCCATGTGCCGAGTGTTCCAATGCACCCATCAACTAACTGGGCAGCGGCGCCTTTGCCGGACTGATGGACC
The DNA here is from genome assembly GCF_043290135.1 of Rhipicephalus microplus. Taxonomy (NCBI): domain Eukaryota; kingdom Metazoa; phylum Arthropoda; class Arachnida; order Ixodida; family Ixodidae; genus Rhipicephalus; species Rhipicephalus microplus. The sequence goes on from NC_134700.1 coordinate 72,155,053, forward strand.
GACTGGACTACGCCCCCTTCAGAGGCGTATCAGCTACCGCAACGCTATCGACATCGTACAAATATAAACAGTGCTCCATGCCTGACAACGTCATTGGGCATGGCGGCATCGCAGTGAACATGTCAAATAATCCTTTCGTCTTCTTGATCCAGGCACTCGGCCTCCTGCTCTCTTTCGACTGCTTCGCGGACGGAATTGGGACGCCTTAGCAGACCGTGTCGTCGCTGGCTGCTCTGCCATGTGCCGAGTGTTTCAATGCACCGATCCACGAACTGGGCAGCGGCGCCTTTGACGGACTGATGGACCGACTGGACTACGCCCCCTTCAGAGGCGTATCAGCTACCGCAACGCTATCGACATCGTACCTGTAAACAGCGCTCCATGCCTGGCAACGTCATTGGGCATGGCGGCATCGCAGTGAACATGTCAAATAATCCTTTCGTCTTCTTGATCCAGGCACTCGGCCTCCTGCTTTCTTTCGACCACTTCGCGGACGGAATTTGGACGCCCCAGCAGACCCTGTCGTCGCTGGCTGCTCTGCCATGTGCCGAGTGTTTCAATGCACCGATCGACGAACTGGCAGCGGCGCCTTTGACAGACTAATGGACCGACTGGACTACGCCCCCTTCAGAGGCGTATCAGCTACCGCAACGCTATCGACATCGTACCTATAAACAGCGCTCCATGCCTGGCAACGTCATTGGGCATGGCGGAATCGCAGTGAACATGTCAAATAATCCTTTCGTCTTCTTGATCCAGGCACTCGGCCTCCTGCTTTCTTTCGACCACTTCGCGGACGGAATTTGGACGCCCCAGCAGACCCTGTCGTCGCTGGCTGCTCTGCCATGTGCCGAGTGTTTCAATGCACCGATCGACGAACTGGCAGCGGCGCCTTTGACAGACTAATGGACCGACTGGACTACGCCCCCTTCAGAGGCGTATCAGCTACCGCAACGCTATCGACATCGTACAAATATAAACATTGCTCCATGCCTGACAGCGTCATTGGGCATGGCGGCATCGCAGTGAACATGTCAAATAATCCTTTCGTCTTCTTGATCCAGGCACTCGGCCTCCTGCTCTCTTTCGACTGCTTCGCGGACGGAATTGGGACGCCTTAGCAGACCGTGTCGTCGCTGGCTGCTCTGCCATGTGCCGAGTGTTTCAATGCACCGATCGACGAACTGGGCAGCGGCGCCTTTGACGGACTGATGGACCGACTGGACTACGCCCCCTTCAGAGGCGTATCAGCTACCGCAACGCTATCGACATCGTACACCTAAAAACAGCGCTCCGTGCCTGGCAACGTCATTGGGCATGGCGGCATCGCAGTGAACATGTCAAATAATTCTTTCGTCTTCTTGATCCAGGCACTCGGCCCCCAGCTTTCTTTCGACCGCTTCGCGGACGGAATTCGGACGCCCCAGCAGACCGTGTCGTCGCTGGCTGCTCTGCCATGTGCCGAGTGTTTCAATGCACCGATCGACGAACTGGGCAGCGGCGCCTTTGACGGACTGATGGATCAACTGGACTACGCCCCTTCAGAGGCGTATCAGCTACCGCAACGCTATCGACATCGTACACCTATAAACAGTGCTCCATGCCTGACAACGTCATTGGGCATGGCGGCATCGCAGTGAACATATCAAATAATCTTTTCGTCTTCTTGATCCAGGCACTCGGCCTCCTGCTTTCTTTCGACCACTTCGCGGACGGAATTCGGACGCCCCAGCGGACCATGTCGTCACTCACTGCTCTGCCATGTGCCGAGTGTTTCAATGCACCCATCAACTAACTGGGCAGCAGCGCCTTTAACCGACTGATGGACCGACTGGACTACGCCCCCTTTAGAGGCGTGTCAGCTACCGCAACGCTATTGACATCGAACACCTATAAACAGCGCTCCATGCCTGGCAACGTCATTGGGCATGGCGGCATCGCAGTGAACATGTCAAATAATCCTTCCGTCTTCAGGATCCAGGCACTCGGCCTCCTGCTTTCTTTCGACCGCTTCGTGGACGGAATTTGGACGCCCCAGCCGACCGTGTCGTCACTGGCTGCTCTGCCATGTGCCGAGTGTTTCAATGCACCGATCGACGAACTGGCAGCGGCGCCTTTGACAGACTAATGGACCGACTGGACTACGCCCCCTTCAGAGGCGTATCAGCTACCGCAACGCTATCGACATCGTACCTATAAACAGCGCTCCATGCCTGGCAACGTCATTGGGCATGGCGGCATAGCAGTGAAGATGTCAAATAATCCTTTCGTCTTCTTGATTCAGGCACTCGGCCTCCTGCTTTCTTTCGACCGCTTCGCGGACGGAATTCGGACGCCCCAGCCGACCATGTCGTCGCTGGCTGCTCAGCCATGTGCCGAGTGTTTCAATTCACCGATCGACAAACTGGGCAGCGGTGCCTTTGACGGACTGATGGACCGACTGGACTACGCCCCCTTCAGAGGCGAATCAGCTACCGCAACGCTATCGACATCGTACACCTATAAACAGTGCTCCATGCCTGACAACGTCATTGGGCATGGCGGCATCGCAGTGAAGATGTCAAATAATCTTTTCGTCTTCTTGATCCAGGCACTCGGCCTCCTGCTTTCTTTCGACCGCTTCGCGGACGGAATTTGGACGCTCCAGCCGACCGTGTCGTCGCTGGCTGCTCTGCCATGTGCCGAGTGTTTCAATGCACCGATCGACGAACTGGCAGCGGCGCCTTTGACAGACTAATGGACCGACTGGACTACGCCCCCTTCAGAGGCGTATCAGCTACCGCAACGCTATCGACATCGTACAAATATAAACAGTGCTCCATGCCTGACAACGTCATTGGGCATGGCGGCATCGCAGTGAACATGTCAAATAATCCTTTCGTCTTCTTGATTCAGGCACTCGGCCTCCTGCTTTCTTTCGACCGCTTCGCGGACAGAATTCGGACGCCTCAGCGGACCATGTCGTCACTCACTGCTCTGCCATGTGCCGAGTGTTTCAATGCACCCATCAACTAACTGGGCAGCGGCGCCTTTAACAGACTGATGGACCGACTGGACTACGCCCCCTTCAGAGGCGTGTCAGCTACCGCAACGCTATTGAAATCGAACACCTATAAACAGCGCTCCATGCCTGGCAACGTCATTGGGCATGGCGGCATCGCAGTGAACATGTCAAATAATCCTTTCGTCTTCTTGATCCAGGCACTCGGCCTCCTGCTTTCTTTCGATCGCTTCGTGGACGGAATTGGGACGCCTTAGCAGACCGTGTCGTCGCTGGCTGCTCTGCCATGTGCCGAGTGTTTCAATGCACCGATCGACGAACTGGCAGCGGCGCCTTTGACAGACTAATGGACCGACTGGACTACGCCCCCTTCAGAGGCGTATCAGCTACCGCAACGCTATCGACATCGTACCTATAAACAGCGCTCCATGCCTGGCAACGTCATTGGGCATGGCGGCATCGCAGTGAACATGTCAAATAATCCTTTCGTCTTCTTCATCCAGGCACTCGGCCTCCTGCTTTCTTTCGACCACTTCGCGGACGGAATTTGGACGCCCCAGCAGACCCTGTCGTCGCTGGCTGCTCTGCCATGTGCCGAGTGTTTCAATGCACCGATCGACGAACTGGCAGCGGCGCCTTTGACAGACTAATGGACCGACTGGACTACGCCCCCTTCAGAGGCGTATCAGCTACCGCAACGCTGTCGACATCGTACCTATAAACAGCGCTCCATGCCTGGCAACGTCATTGGGCATGGCGGCATCGCAGTGAACATGTCAAATAATCCTTTCGTCTTCTTGATCCAGGCACTCGGCCTCCTGCTTTCTTTCGACCACTTCGCGGACGGAATTTGGACGCCCCAGCAGACCCTGTCGTCGCTGGCTGTTCTGCCATGTGCCGAGTGTTTCAATGCACCGATCGACGAACTGGCAGCGGCGCCTTTGACAGACTAATGGACCGACTGGACTACGCCCCCTTCAGAGGCGTATCAGCTACCGCAACGCTATCGACATCGTACAAATATAAACAGTGCTCCATGCCTGACAACGTCATTGGGCATGGCGGCATCGCAGTGAACATGTCAAATAATCCTTTCGTCTTCTTGATCCAGGCTCTCGGCCTCCTGCTTTCTTTCGACTGCTTCGCGGACGGAATTGGGACGCCTTAGCAGACCGTGTCGTCGCTGGCTGCTCTGCCATGTGCCGGGTGTTTCAATGCACCGATCGACGAACTGGGCAGCGGCGCCTTTGACGGACTGATGGACCGACTGGACTACGCCCCTTTCAGAGGCGTATCAGCTACCGCAACGCTATCGACATCGTACACCTAAAAACAGCGCTCCGTGCCTGGCAACGTCATTGGGCATGGTGGCATCGCAGTGAAGATGTCAAATAATCATTTCGTCTTCTTGATTCAGGCACTCGGCCTCCTGCTTTCTTTCGACCGATTCGCGGACGGAATTCGGACGCCCCAGCGGACCATGTCGTCACTCACTGCTCTGCCATGTGCCGAGTGCTTCAATGCACCCATAAACTAACTGTTCAGTGGCGCCTTTAACAGACTGATGGACCGACTGGACTACGCCCCCTTCAGAGGCGTGTCAGCTACCGCAACGCTATCGACATCGTACACCTAAAAATAGCGCTCCGTGCTTGGCAACGTCATTGGGCATTGCGGCATCGCAGTGAACATGTCAAATAATCCTTTCGTCTTCTTGATCCAGGCACTCGGCCTCCTGCTTTCTTTCGACCGCTTCGCCGATGGAATTCAGACGCCCCAGCCGACCATGTCGTCGCTGGCTGCTCTGCCATGTGCCGAGTGTTTCAATGCACCGATCGATGAACTGGGCAGCGGCGCCTCTGATGGACTGATGGACCGACTGGACTACGCCCCATTCAGAGGCGTGTCAGCTACCGCAACGCTATCGACATCGTACACCTATAAACAGCGCTCCATGCCTGACAACGTCATTGGGCATGGCGGCATCGCAGTGAACATATCCAATAATCCTTTCGTCTTCTCGATCCAGGCACTCGGCCTCCTGCTTTCTTTCGACCGCTTCGCGGACGGAATTGGGACGCCCCAGCAGACCGTGTCGTCGCTGGCTGCTCTGCCATGTGCCGAGTGTTTCAATGCACCGATCGACGAACTGGCAGCGGCGCCTTTGACAGACTAATGGACCGACTGGACTACGCCCCCTTCAGAGGCGTATCAGCTACCGCAACGCTATCGACATCGTACCTATAAACAGCGCTCCATGCCTGGCAACGTCATTGGGCATGGCGGCATAGCAGTGAAGATGTCAAATAATCCTTTCGTCTTCTTGATTCAGGCACTCGGCCTCCTGCTTTCTTTCGACCGCTTCGCGGACGGAATTCGGACGCCCCAGCCGACCATGTCGTCGCTGGCTGCTCAGCCATGTGCCGAGTGTTTCAATTCACCGATCGACAAACTGGGCAGCGGTGCCTTTGACGGACTGATGGACCGACTGGACTACGCCCCCTTCAGAGGCGAATCAGCTACCGCAACGCTATCGACATCGTACACCTATAAACAGTGCTCCATGCCTGACAACGTCATTGGGCATGGCGGCATCGCAGTGAAGATGTCAAATAATCTTTTCGTCTTCTTGATCCAGGCACTCGGCCTCCTGCTTTCTTTCGACCGCTTCGCGGACGGAATTTGGACGCTCCAGCCGACCGTGTCGTCGCTGGCTGCTCTGCCATGTGCCGAGTGTTTCAATGCACCGATCGACGAACTGGCAGCGGCGCCTTTGACAGACTAATGGACCGACTGGACTACGCCCCCTTCAGAGGCGTATCAGCTACCGCAACGCTATCGACATCGTACAAATATAAACAGTGCTCCATGCCTGACAACGTCATTGGGCATGGCGGCATCGCAGTGAACATGTCAAATAATCCTTTCGTCTTCTTGATTCAGGCACTCGGCCTCCTGCTTTCTTTCGACCGCTTCGCGGACGGAATTCGGACGCCTCTGCGGACCATGTCGTCACTCACTGCTCTGCCATGTGCCGAGTGTTTCAATGCACCCATCAACTAACTGGGCAGCGGCGCCTTTAACAGACTGATGGACCGACTGGACTACGCCCCCTTCAGAGGCGTGTCAGCTACCGCAACGCTATTGAAATCGAACACCTATAAACAGCGCTCCATGCCTGGCAACGTCATTGGGCATGGCGGCATCGCAGTGAACATGTCAAATAATCCTTTCGTCTTCTTGATCCAGGCACTCGGCCTCCTGCTTTCTTTCGATCGCTTCGTGGACGGAATTGGGACGCCTTAGCAGACCGTGTCGTCGCTGGCTGCTCTGCCATGTGCCGAGTGTTTCAATGCACCGATCGACGAACTGGCAGCGGCGCCTTTGACAGACTAATGGACCGACTGGACTACGCCCCCTTCAGAGGCGTATCAGCTACCGCAACGCTATCGACATCGTACCTATAAACAGCGCTCCGTGCCTGGCAACGTCATTGGGCATGGCGGCATCGCAGTGAACATGTCAAATAATCCTTTCGTCTTCTTGATCCAGGCACTCGGCCCCCTGCTTTCTTTCGACCGCTTCGCGGACGGAATTCGGACGCCCCAGCAGACCGTGTCGTCGCTGGCTGCTCTGCCATGTGCCGAGTGTTTCAATGCACCGATCGACGAACTGGGCAGCGGCGCCTTTGACGGACTGATGGATCGACTGGACTACGCCCCTTCAGAGGCGTATCAGCTACCGCAACGCTATCGACATCGTACACCTATAAACAGCGCTCCATGCCTGACAACGTCATTGGGCATGGCGGCATCGCAGTGAACATATCAAATAATCTTTTCGTCTTCTTGATCCAGGCACTCGGCCTCCTGCTTTCTTTCGACCACTTCGCGGACGGAATTCGGACGCCCCAGCGGACCATGTCGTCACTCACTGCTCTGCCATGTGCCGAGTGTTTCAATGCACCCATCAACTAACTGGGCAGCGGCGCCTTTAACCGACTGATGGACCGACTGGACTACGCCCCCTTTAGAGGCGTGTCAGCTACCGCAACGCTATTGACATCGAACACCTATAAACAGCGCTCCATGCCTGGCAACGTCATTGGGCATGGCGGCATCGCAGTGAACATGTCAAATAATCCTTCCGTCTTCAGGATCCAGGCACTCGGCCTCCTGCTTTCTTTCGACCGCTTCGTGGACGGAATTTGGACGCCCCAGCCGACCGTGTCGTCGCTGGCTGCTCTGCCATGTGCCGAGTGTTTCAATGCACCGACCGACGAACTGGCAGCGGCGCCTTTGACAGACTAATGGACCGACTGGACTACGCCCCCTTCAGAGGCGTATCAGCTACCGCAACGCTATCGACATCGTACCTATAAACAGCACTCCATGCCTGGCAACGTCATTGGGCATGGCGGCATAGCAGTGAAGATGTCAAATAATCCTTTCGTCTTCTTGATTCAGGCACTCGGCCTCCTGCTTTCTTTCGACCGCTTCGCGGACGGAATTCGGACGCCCCAGCCGACCATGTCGTCGCTGGCTGCTCAGCCATGTGCCGAGTGTTCCAATGCACCCATCAACTAACTGGGCAGCGGCGCCTTTGACGGACTGATGGACCGACTGGACTACGCCCCCTTCAGAGGCGTATCAGCTACCGCAACGCTATCGACATCGTACAAATATAAACAGTGCTCCATGCCTGACAACGTCATTGGGCATGGCGGCATCGCAGTGAACATGTCAAATAATCCTTTCGTCTTCTTGATCCAGGCACTCGGCCTCCTGCTCTCTTTCGACTGCTTCGCGGACGGAATTGGGACGCCTTAGCAGACCGTGTCGTCGCTGGCTGCTCTGCCATGTGCCGAGTGTTTCAATGCACCGATCCACGAACTGGGCAGCGGCGCCTTTGACGGACTGATGGACCGACTGGACTACGCCCCATTCAGAGGCGTATCAGCTACCGCAACGCTATCGACATCGTACCTGTAAACAGCGCTCCATGCCTGGCAACGTCATTGGGCATGGCGGCATCGCAGTGAACATGTCAAATAATCCTTTCGTCTTCTTGATCCAGGCACTCGGCCTCCTGCTTTCTTTCGACCACTTCGCGGACGGAATTTGGACGCCCCAGCAGACCCTGTAGTCGCTGGCTGCTCTGCCATGTGCCGAGTGTTTCAATGCACCGATCGACGAACTGGCAGCGGCGCCTTTGACAGACTAATGGACCGACTGGACTACGCCCCCTTCAGAGGCGTATCAGCTACCGCAACGCTATCGACATCGTACCTATAAACAGCGCTCCATGCCTGGCAACGTCATTGGGCATGGCGGAATCGCAGTGAACATGTCAAATAATCCTTTCGTCTTCTTGATCCAGGCACTCGGCCTCCTGCTTTCTTTCGACCACTTCGCGGACGGAATTTGGACGCCCCAGCAGACCCTGTCGTCGCTGGCTGCTCTGCCATATGCCGAGTGTTTCAATGCACCGATCGACGAACTGGCAGCGGCGCCTTTGACAGACTAATGGACCGACTGGACTACGCCCCCTTCAGAGGCGTATCAGCTACCGCAACGCTATCGACATCGTACAAATATAAACAGTGCTCCATGCCTGACAGCGTCATTGGGCATGGCGGCATCGCAGTGAACATGTCAAATAATCCTTTCGTCTTCTTGATCCAGGCACTCGGCCTCCTGCTCTCTTTCGACTGCTTCGCGGACGGAATTGGGACGCCTTAGCAGACCGTGTCGTCGCTGGCTGCTCTGCCATGTGCCGAGTGTTTCAATGCACCGATCGACGAACTGGGCAGCGGCGCCTTTGACGGACTGATGGACCGACTGGACTACGCCCCCTTCAGAGGCGTATCAGCTACCGCAACGCTATCGACATCGTACACCTAAAAACAGCGCTCCGTGCCTGGCAACGTCATTGGGCATGGCGGCATCGCAGTGAACATGTCAAATAATTCTTTCGTCTTCTTGATCCAGGCACTCGGCCCCCAGCTTTCTTTCGACCGCTTCGCGGACGGAATTCGGACGCCCCAGCAGACCGTGTCGTCGCTGGCTGCTCTGCCATGTGCCGAGTGTTTCAATGCACCGATCGACGAACTGGGCAGCGGCGCCTTTGACGGACTGATGGATCAACTGGACTACGCCCCTTCAGAGGCGTATCAGCTACCGCAACGCTATCGACATCGTACACCTATAAACAGCGCTCCATGCCTGACAACGTCATTGGGCATGGCGGCATCGCAGTGAACATATCAAATAATCCTTTCGTCTTCTCGATCCAGGCACTCGGCCTCCTGCTTTCTTTCGACCGCTTCGAGGATGGAATTCGGACGCCCCAGCCGACCATGTCGTCGCTGGCTGCTCAGCCATGTGCCGAGTGTTTCAATTCACCGATCGACGAACTGGGCAGCGGTGCCTTTGACGAACTGATGGACCGACTAGACTACGCCCCCTTCAGAGGCGTATCAGCTACCGCAACGCTATCGACATCGTACACCTATAAACAGTGCTCCATGCCTGACAACGTCATTGGGCATGGCGGCATCGCAGTGAAGATGTCAAATAATCTTTTCGTCTTCTTGATCCAGGCACTCGGCCTCCTGCTTTCTTTAGACCACTTCGCTGACGGAATTCGGACGCCCCAGCGGACCATGTCGTCACTCACTGCTCTGCCATGTGCCGAGTGTTTCAATGCACCCATCAACTAACTGGGCAGCAGCGCCTTTAACCGACTGATGGACCGACTGGACTACGCCCCCTTTAGAGGCGTGTCAGCTACCGCAACGCTATTGACATCGAACACCTATAAACAGCGCTCCATGCCTGGCAACGTCATTGGGCATGGCGGCATCGCAGTGAACATGTCAAATAATCCTTCCGTCTTCAGGATCCAGGCACTCGGCCTCCTGCTTTCTTTCGACCGCTTCGTGGACGGAATTTGGACGCCCCAGCCGACCGTGTCGTCACTGGCTGCTCTGCCATGTGCCGAGTGTTTCAATGCACCGATCGACGAACTGGCAGCGGCGCCTTTGACAGACTAATGGACCGACTGGACTACGCCCCCTTCAGAGGCGTATCAGCTACCGCAACGCTATCGACATCGTACCTATAAACAGCGCTCCATGCCTAGCAACGTCATTGGGCATGGCGGCATAGCAGTGAAGATGTCAAATAATCCTTTCGTCTTCTTGATTCAGGCACTCGGCCTCCTGCTTTCTTTCGACCGCTTCGCGGACGGAATTCGGACGCCCCAGCCGACCATGTCGTCGCTGGCTGCTCAGCCATGTGCCGAGTGTTTCAATTCACCGATCGACAAACTGGGCAGCGGTGCCTTTGACGGACTGATGGACCGACTGGACTACGCCCCCTTCAGAGGCGAATCAGCTACCGCAACGCTATCGACATCGTACACCTATAAACAGTGCTCCATGCCTGACAACGTCATTGGGCATGGTGGCATCGCAGTGAAGATGTCAAATAATCTTTTCGTCTTCTTGATCCAGGCACTCGGCCTCCTGCTTTCTTTCGACCGCTTCGCGGACGGAATTTGGACGCTCCAGCCGACCGTGTCGTCGCTGGCTGCTCTGCCATGTGCCGAGTGTTTCAATGCACCGATCGACGAACTGGCAGCGGCGCCTTTGACAGACTAATGGACCGACTGGACTACGCCCCCTTCAGAGGCGTATCAGCTACCGCAACGCTATCGACATCGTACAAATATAAACAGTGCTCCATGCCTGACAACGTCATTGGGCATGGCGGCATCGCAGTGAACATGTCAAATAATCCTTTCGTCTTCTTGATTCAGGCACTCGGCCTCCTGCTTTCTTTCGACCGCTTCGCGGACAGAATTCGGACGCCTCAGCGGACCATGTCGTCACTCACTGCTCTGCCATGTGCCGAGTGTTTCAATGCACCCATCAACTAACTGGGCAGCGGCGCCTTTAACAGACTGATGGACCGACTGGACTACGCCCCCTTCAGAGGCGTGTCAGCTACCGCAACGCTATTGAAATTGAACACCTATAAACAGCGCTCCATGCCTGGCAACGTCATTGGGCATGGCGGCATCGCAGTGAACATGTCAAATAATCCTTTCGTCTTCTTGATCCAGGCACTCGGCCTCCTGCTTTCTTTCGATCGCTTCGTGGACGGAATTGGGACGCCTTAGCAGACCGTGTCGTCGCTGGCTGCTCTGCCATGTGCCGAGTGTTTCAATGCACCGATCGACGAACTGGCAGCGGCGCCTTTGACAGACTAATGAATCGACTGGACTACGCCCCCTTCAGAGGCGTATCAGCTACCGCAACGCTATCGACATCGTACCTATAAACAGCGCTCCATGCCTGGCAACGTCATTGGGCATGGCGGCATCGCAGTGAACATGTCAAATAATCCTTTCGTCTTCTTCATCCAGGCACTCGGCCTCCTGCTTTCTTTCGACCACTTCGCGGACGGAATTTGGACGCCCCAGCAGACCCTGTCGTCGCTGGCTGCTCTGCCATGTGCCGAGTGTTTCAATGCACCGATCGACGAACTGGCAGCGGCGCCTTTGACAGACTAATGGACCGACTGGACTACGCCCCCTTCAGAGGCGTATCAGCTACCGCAACGCTGTCGACATCGTACCTATAAACAGCGCTCCATGCCTGGCAACGTCATTGGGCATGGCGGCATCGCAGTGAACATGTCAAATAATCCTTTCGTCTTCTTGATCCAGGCACTCGGCCTCCTGCTTTCTTTCGACCACTTCGCGGACGGAATTTGGACGCCCCAGCAGACCCTGTCGTCGCTGGGTGTTCTGCCATGTGCCGAGTGTTTCAATGCACCGATCGACGAACTGGCAGCGGCGCCTTTGACAGACTAATGGACCGACTGGACTACGCCCCCTTCAGAGGCGTATCAGCTACCGCAACGCTATCGACATCGTACAAATATAAACAGTGCTCCATGCCTGACAACGTCATTGGGCATGGCGGCATCGCAGTGAACATGTCAAATAATCCTTTCGTCTTCTTGATCCAGGCTCTCGGCCTCCTGCTTTCTTTCGACTGCTTCGCGGACGGAATTGGGACGCCTTAGCAGACCGTGTCGTCGCTGGCTGCTCTGCCATGTGCCGGGTGTTTCAATGCACCGATCGACGAACTGGGCAGCGGCGCCTTTGACGGACTGATGGACCGACTGGACTACGCCCCTTTCAGAGGCGTATCAGCTACCGCAACGCTATCGACATCGTACACCTAAAAACAGCGCTCCGTGCCTGGCAACGTCATTGGGCATGGTGGCATCGCAGTGAAGATGTCAAATAATCATTTCGTCTTCTTGATTCAGGCACTCGGCCTCCTGCTTTCTTTCGACCGATTCGCGGACGGAATTCGGACGCCCCAGCGGACCATGTCGTCACTCACTGCTCTGCCATGTGCCGAGTGCTTCAATGCACCCATAAACTAACTGTTCAGTGGCGCCTTTAACAGACTGATGGACCGACTGGACTACGCCCCCTTCAGAGGCGTATCAGCTACCGCAACGCTATCGACATCGTACCTATAAACAGCGCTCCATGCCTGGCAACGTCATTGGGCATGGCGGCATCGCAGTGAACATGTCAAATAATCCTTTCGTCTTCTTGATCCAGGCACTCGGCCCCCTGCTTTCTTTCGACCGCTTCGCGGACGGAATTCGGACGCCCCAGCAGACCGTGTCGTCGCTGGCTGCTCTGCCATGTGCCGAGTGTTTCAATGCACCGATCGACGAACTGGCCGCGGCGCCTTTGACAGACTAATGGACCGACTGGACTACGCCCCCTTCAGAGGCGTGTCAGCTACCGCAACGCTATCGACATCGTACACCTAAAAATAGCGCTCCGTGCTTGGCAACGTCATTGGGCATTGCGGCATCGCAGTGAACATGTCAAATAATCCTTTCGTCTTCTTGATCCAGGCACTCGGCCTCCTGCTTTCTTTCGACCGCTTCGCCGATGGAATTCAGACGCCCCAGCCGACCATGTCGTCGCTGGCTGCTCTGCCATGTGCCGAGTGTTTCAATGCACCGATCGATGAACTGGGCAGCGGCGCCTCTGATGGACTGATGGACCGACTGGACTACGCCCCATTCAGAGGCGTGTCAGCTACCGCAACGCTATCGACATCGTACACCTATAAACAGCGCTCCATGCCTGACAACGTCATTGGGCATGGCGGCATCGCAGTGAACATATCCAATAATCCTTTCGTCTTCTCGATCCAGGCACTCGGCCTCCTGCTTTCTTTCGACCGCTTCGCGGACGGAATTGGGACGCCCCAGCAGACCGTGTCGTCGCTGGCTGCTCTGCCATGTGCCGAGTGTTTCAATGCACCGATCGACGAACTGGCAGCGGCGCCTTTGACAGACTAATGGACCGACTGGACTACGCCCCCTTCAGAGGCGTATCAGCTACCGCAACGCTATCGACATCGTACCTATAAACAGCGCTCCATGCCTGGCAACGTCATTGGGCATGGCGGCATAGCAGTGAAGATGTCAAATAATCCTTTCGTCTTCTTGATTCAGGCACTCGGCCTCCTGCTTTCTTTCGACCGCTTCGCGGACGGAATTCGGACGCCCCAGCCGACCATGTCGTCGCTGGCTGCTCAGCCATGTGCCGAGTGTTTCAATTCACCGATCGACAAACTGGGCAGCGGTGCCTTTGACGGACTGATGGACCGACTGGACTACGCCCCCTTCAGAGGCGAATCAGCTACCGCAACGCTATCGACATCGTACACCTATAAACAGTGCTCCATGCCTGACAACGTCATTGGGCATGGCGGCATCGCAGTGAAGATGTCAAATAATCTTTTCGTCTTCTTGATCCAGGCACTCGGCCTCCTGCTTTCTTTCGACCGCTTCGCGGACGGAATTTGGACGCTCCAGCCGACCGTGTCGTCGCTGGCTGCTCTGCCATGTGCCGAGTGTTTCAATGCACCGATCGACGAACTGGCAGCGGCGCCTTTGACAGACTAATGGACCGACTGGACTACGCCCCCTTCAGAGGCGTATCAGCTACCGCAACGCTATCGACATCGTACAAATATAAACAGTGCTCCATGCCTGACAACGTCATTGGGCATGGCGGCATCGCAGTGAACATGTCAAATAATCCTTTCGTCTTCTTGATTCAGGCACTCGGCCTCCTGCTTTCTTTCGACCGCTTCGCGGACGGAATTCGGACGCCTCTGCGGACCATGTCGTCACTCACTGCTCTGCCATGTGCCGAGTGTTTCAATGCACCCATCAACTAACTGGGCAGCGGCGCCTTTAACAGACTGATGGACCGACTGGACTACGCCCCCTTCAGAGGCGTGTCAGCTACCGCAACGCTATTGAAATCGAACACCTATAAACAGCGCTCCATGCCTGGCAACGTCATTGGGCATGGCGGCATCGCAGTGAACATGTCAAATAATCCTTTCGTCTTCTTGATCCAGGCACTCGGCCTCCTGCTTTCTTTCGATCGCTTCGTGGACGGAATTGGGACGCCTTAGCAGACCGTGTCGTCGCTGGCTGCTCTGCCATGTGCCGAGTGTTTCAATGCACCGATCGACGAACTGGCAGCGGCGCCTTTGACAGACTAATGGACCGACTGGACTACGCCCCCTTCAGAGGCGTATCAGCTACCGCAACGCTATCGACATCGTACCTATAAACAGCGCTCCGTGCCTGGCAACGTCATTGGGCATGGCGGCATCGCAGTGAACATGTCAAATAATCCTTTCGTCTTCTTGATCCAGGCACTCGGCCCCCTGCTTTCTTTCGACCGCTTCGCGGACGGAATTCGGACGCCCCAGCAGACCGTGTCGTCGCTGGCTGCTCTGCCATGTGCCGAGTGTTTCAATGCACCGATCGACGAACTGGGCAGCGGCGCCTTTGACGGACTGATGGATCGACTGGACTACGCCCCTTCAGAGGCGTATCAGCTACCGCAACGCTATCGACATCGTACACCTATAAACAGCGCTCCATGCCTGACAACGTCATTGGGCATGGCGGCATCGCAGTGAACATATCAAATAATCTTTTCGTCTTCTTGATCCAGGCACTCGGCCTCCTGCTTTCTTTCGACCACTTCGCGGACGGAATTCGGACGCCCCAGCGGACCATGTCGTCACTCACTGCTCTGCCATGTGCCGAGTGTTTCAATGCACCCATCAACTAACTGGGCAGCGGCGCCTTTAACCGACTGATGGACCGACTGGACTACGCCCCCTTTAGAGGCGTGTCAGCTACCGCAACGCTATTGACATCGAACACCTATAAACAGCGCTCCATGCCTGGCAACGTCATTGGGCATGGCGGCATCGCAGTGAACATGTCAAATAATCCTTCCGTCTTCAGGATCCAGGCACTCGGCCTCCTGCTTTCTTTCGACCGCTTCGTGGACGGAATTTGGACGCCCCAGCCGACCGTGTCGTCGCTGGCTGCTCTGCCATGTGCCGAGTGTTTCAATGCACCGATCGACGAACTGGCAGCGGCGCCTTTGACAGACTAATGGACCGACTGGACTACGCCCCCTTCAGAGGCGTATCAGCTACCGCAACGCTATCGACATCGTACCTATAAACAGCACTCCATGCCTGGCAACGTCATTGGGCATGGCGGCATAGCAGTGAAGATGTCAAATAATCCTTTCGTCTTCTTGATTCAGGCACTCGGCCTCCTGCTTTCTTTCGACCGCTTCGCGGACGGAATTCGGACGCCCCAGCCGACCATGTCGTCGCTGGCTGCTCAGCCATGTGCCGAGTGTTCCAATGCACCCATCAACTAACTGGGCAGCGGCGCCTTTGACGGACTGATGGACCGACTGGACTACGCCCCCTTCAGAGGCGTATCAGCTACCGCAACGCTATCGACATCGTACAAATATAAACAGTGCTCCATGCCTGACAACGTCATTGGGCATGGCGGCATCGCAGTGAACATGTCAAATAATCCTTTCGTCTTCTTGATCCAGGCACTCGGCCTCCTGCTCTCTTTCGACTGCTTCGCGGACGGAATTGGGACGCCTTAGCAGACCGTGTCGTCGCTGGCTGCTCTGCCATGTGCCGAGTGTTTCAATGCACCGATCCACGAACTGGGCAGCGGCGCCTTTGACGGACTGATGGACCGACTGGACTACGCCCCCTTCAGAGGCGTATCAGCTACCGCAACGCTATCGACATCGTACCTGTAAACAGCGCTCCATGCCTGGCAACGTCATTGGGCATGGCGGCATCGCAGTGAACATGTCAAATAATCCTTTCGTCTTCTTGATCCAGGCACTCGGCCTCCTGCTTTCTTTCGACCACTTCGCGGACGGAATTTGGACGCCCCAGCAGACCCTGTCGTCGCTGGCTGCTCTGCCATGTGCCGAGTGTTTCAATGCACCGATCGACGAACTGGCAGCGGCGCCTTTGACAGACTAATGGACCGACTGGACTACGCCCCCTTCAGAGGCGTATCAGCTACCGCAACGCTATCGTCATCGTACAAATATAAACAGTGCTCCATGCCTGACAACGTCATTGGGCATGGCGGCATCGCAGTGAACATGTCAAATAATCCTTTCGTCTTCTTGATTCAGGCACTCGGCCTCCTGCTTTCTTTCGACCGCTTCGCGGACGGAATTCGGACGCCTCTGCGGACCATGTCGTCACTCACTGCTCTGCCATGTGCCGAGTGTTTCAATGCACCCATCAACTAACTGGGCAGCGGCGCCTTTAACAGACTGATGGACCGACTGGACTACGCCCCCTTCAGAGGCGTGTCAGCTACCGCAACGCTATTGAAATCGAACACCTATAAACAGCGCTCCATGCCTGGCAACGTCATTGGGCATGGCGGCATCGCAGTGAACATGTCAAATAATCCTTTCGTCTTCTTGATCCAGGCACTCGGCCTCCTGCTTTCTTTCGATCGCTTCGTGGACGGAATTGGGACGCCTTAGCAGACCGTGTCGTCGCTGGCTGCTCTGCCATGTGCCGAGTGTTTCAATGCACCGATCGACGAACTGGCAGCGGCGCCTTTGACAGACTAATGGACCGACTGGACTACGCCCCCTTCAGAGGCGTATCAGCTACCGCAACGCTATCGACATCGTACCTATAAACAGCGCTCCGTGCCTGGCAACGTCATTGGGCATGGCGGCATCGCAGTGAACATGTCAAATAATCCTTTCGTCTTCTTGATCCAGGCACTCGGCCCCCTGCTTTCTTTCGACCGCTTCGCGGACGGAATTCGGACGCCCCAGCAGACCGTGTCGTCGCTGGCTGCTCTGCCATGTGCCGAGTGTTTCAATGCACCGATCGACGAACTGGGCAGCGGCGCCTTTGACGGACTGATGGATCGACTGGACTACGCCCCTTCAGAGGCGTATCAGCTACCGCAACGCTATCGACATCGTACACCTATAAACAGCGCTCCATGCCTGACAACGTCATTGGGCATGGCGGCATCGCAGTGAACATATCAAATAATCTTTTCGTCTTCTTGATCCAGGCACTCGGCCTCCTGCTTTCTTTCGACCACTTCGCGGACGGAATTCGGACGCCCCAGCGGACCATGTCGTCACTCACTGCTCTGCCATGTGCCGAGTGTTTCAATGCACCCATCAACTAACTGGGCAGCGGCGCCTTTAACCGACTGATGGACCGACTGGACTACGCCCCCTTTAGAGGCGTGTCAGCTACCGCAACGCTATTGACATCGAACACCTATAAACAGCGCTCCATGCCTGGCAACGTCATTGGGCATGGCGGCATCGCAGTGAACATGTCAAATAATCCTTCCGTCTTCAGGATCCAGGCACTCGGCCTCCTGCTTTCTTTCGACCGCTTCGTGGACGGAATTTGGACGCCCCAGCCGACCGTGTCGTCGCTGGCTGCTCTGCCATGTGCCGAGTGTTTCAATGCACCGATCGACGAACTGGCAGCGGCGCCTTTGACAGACTAATGGACCGACTGGACTACGCCCCCTTCAGAGGCGTATCAGCTACCGCAACGCTATCGACATCGTACCTATAAACAGCACTTCATGCCTGGCAACGTCATTGGGCATGGCGGCATAGCAGTGAAGATGTCAAATAATCCTTTCGTCTTCTTGATTCAGGCACTCGGCCTCCTGCTTTCTTTCGACCGCTTCGCGGACGGAATTCGGACGCCCCAGCCGACCATGTCGTCGCTGGCTGCTCAGCCATGTGCCGAGTGTTCCAATGCACCCATCAACTAACTGGGCAGCGGCGCCTTTGACGGACTGATGGACCGACTGGACTACGCCCCCTTCAGAGGCGTATCAGCTACCGCAACGCTATCGACATCGTACAAATATAAACAGTGCTCCATGCCTGACAACGTCATTGGGCATGGCGGCATCGCAGTGAACATGTCAAATAATCCTTTCGTCTTCTTGATCCAGGCACTCGGCCTCCTGCTCTCTTTCGACTGCTTCGCGGACGGAATTGGGACGCCTTAGCAGACCGTGTCGTCGCTGGCTGCTCTGCCATGTGCCGAGTGTTTCAATGCACCGATCCACGAACTGGGCAGCGGCGCCTTTGACGGACTGATGGACCGACTGGACTACGCCCCCTTCAGAGGCGTATCAGCTACCGCAACGCTATCGACATCGTACCTGTAAACAGCGCTCCATGCCTGGCAACGTCATTGGGCATGGCGGCATCGCAGTGAACATGTCAAATAATCCTTTCGTCTTCTTGATCCAGGCACTCGGCCTCCTGCTTTCTTTCGACCACTTCGCGGACGGAATTTGGACGCCCCAGCAGACCCTGTCGTCGCTGGCTGCTCTGCCATGTGCCGAGTGTTTCAATGCACCGATCGACGAACTGGCAGCGGCGCCTTTGACAGACTAATGGACCGACTGGACTACGCCCCCTTCAGAGGCGTATCAGCTACCGCAACGCTATCGACATCGTACCTATAAACAGCGCTCCATGCCTGGCAACGTCATTGGGCATGGCGGAATCGCAGTGAACATGTCAAATAATCCTTTCGTCTTCTTGATCCAGGCACTCGGCCTCCTGCTTTCTTTCGACCACTTCGCGGACGGAATTTGGACGCCCCAGCAGACCCTGTCGTCGCTGGCTGCTCTGCCATGTGCCGAGTGTTTCAATGCACCGATCGACGAACTGGCAGCGGCGCCTTTGACAGACTAATGGACCGACTGGACTACGCCCCCTTCAGAGGCGTATCAGCTACCGCAACGCTATCGACATCGTACAAATATAAACAGTGCTCCATGCCTGACAGCGTCATTGGGCATGGCGGCATCGCAGTGAACATGTCAAATAATCCTTTCGTCTTCTTGATCCAGGCACTCGGCCTCCTGCTCTCTTTCGACTGCTTCGCGGACGGAATTGGGACGCCTTAGCAGACCGTGTCGTCGCTGGCTGCTCTGCCATGTGCCGAGTGTTTCAATGCACCGATCGACGAACTGGGCAGCGGCGCCTTTGACGGACTGATGGACCGACTGGACTACGCCCCCTTCAGAGGCGTATCAGCTACCGCAACGCTATCGACATCGTACACCTAAAAACAGCGCTCCGTGCCTGGCAACGTCATTGGGCATGGCGGCATCACAGTGAACATGTCAAATAATTCTTTCGTCTTCTTGATCCAGGCACTCGGCCCCCAGCTTTCTTTCGACCGCTTCGCGGACGGAATTCGGACGCCCCAGCAGACCGTGTCGTCGCTGGCTGCTCTGCCATGTGCCGAGTGTTTCAATGCACCGATCGACGAACTGGGCAGCGGCGCCTTTGACGGACTGATGGATCAACTGGACTACGCCCCTTTAGAGGCGTATCAGCTACCGCAACGCTATCGACATCGTACACCTATAAACAGCGCTCCATGCCTGACAACGTCATTGGGCATGGCGGCATCGCAGTGAACATATCAAATAATCCTTTCGTCTTCTCGATCCAGGCACTCGGCCTCCTGCTTTCTTTCGACCGCTTCGAGGATGGAATTCGGACGCCCCAGCCGACCATGTCGTCGCTGGCTGCTCAGCCATGTGCCGAGTGTTTCAATTCACCGATCGACGAACTGGGCAGCGGTGCCTTTGACGAACTGATGGACCGACTAGACTACGCCCCCTTCAGAGGCGTATCAGCTACCGCAACGCTATCGACATCGTACACCTATAAACAGTGCTCCATGCCTGACAACGTCATTGGGCATGGCGGCATCGCAGTGAAGATGTCAAATAATCTTTTCGTCTTCTTGATCCAGGCACTCGGCCTCCTGCTTTCTTTCGACCACTTCGCTGACGGAATTCGGACGCCCCAGCGGACCATGTCGTCACTCACTGCTCTGCCATGTGCCGAGTGTTTCAATGCACCCATCAACTAACTGGGCAGCAGCGCCTTTAACCGACTGATGGACCGACTGGACTACGCCCCCTTTAGAGGCGTGTCAGCTACCGCAACGCTATTGACATCGAACACCTATAAACAGCGCTCCATGCCTGGCAACAACATTGGGCATGGCGGCATCGCAGTGAACATGTCAAATAATCCTTCCGTCTTCAGGATCCAGGCACTCGGCCTCCTGCTTTCTTTCGACCGCTTCGTGGACGGAATTTGGACGCCCCAGCCGACCGTGTCGTCACTGGCTGCTCTGCCATGTGCCGAGTGTTTCAATGCACCGATCGACGAACTGGCAGCGGCGCCTTTGACAGACTAATGGACCGACTGGACTACGCCCCCTTCAGAGGCGTATCAGCTACCGCAACGCTATCGACATCGTACCTATAAACAGCGCTCCATGCCTGGCAACGTCATTGGGCATGGCGGCATAGCAGTGAAGATGTCAAATAATCCTTTCGTCTTCTTGATTCAGGCACTCGGCCTCCTGCTTTCTTTCGACCGCTTCGCGGACGGAATTCGGACGCCCCAGCCGACCATGTCGTCGCTGGCTGCTCAGCCATGTGCCGAGTGTTTCAATTCACCGATCGACAAACTGGGCAGCGGTGCCTTTGACGGACTGATGGACCGACTGGACTACGCCCCCTTCAGAGGCGAATCAGCTACCGCAACGCTATCGACATCGTACACCTATAAACAGTGCTCCATGCCTGACAACGTCATTGGGCATGGCGGCATCGCAGTGAAGATGTCAAATAATCTTTTCGTCTTCTTGATCCAGGCACTCGGCCTCCTGCTTTCTTTCGACCGCTTCGCGGACGGAATTTGGACGCTCCAGCCGACCGTGTCGTCGCTGGCTGCTCTGCCATGTGCCGAGTGTTTCAATGCACCGATCGACGAACTGGCAGCGGCGCCTTTGACAGACTAATGGACCGACTGGACTACGCCCCCTTCAGAGGCGTATCAGCTACCGCAACGCTATCGACATCGTACAAATATAAACAGTGCTCCATGCCTGACAACGTCATTGGGCATGGCGGCATCGCAGTGAACATGTCAAATAATCCTTTCGTCTTCTTGATTCAGGCACTCGGCCTCCTGCTTTCTTTCGACCGCTTCGCGGACAGAATTCGGACACCTCAGCGGACCATGTCGTCACTCACTGCTCTGCCATGTGCCGAGTGTTTCAATGCACCCATCAACTAACTGGGCAGCGGCGCCTTTAACAGACTGATGGACCGACTGGACTACGCCCCCTTCAGAGGCGTGTCAGCTACCGCAACGCTATTGAAATCGAACACCTATAAACAGCGCTCCATGCCTGGCAACGTCATTGGGCATGGCGGCATCGCAGTGAACATGTCAAATAATCCTTTCGTCTTCTTGATCCAGGCACTCGGCCTCCTGCTTTCTTTCGATCGCTTCGTGGACGGAATTGGGACGCCTTAGCAGACCGTGTCGTCGCTGGCTGCTCTGCCATGTGCCGAGTGTTTCAATGCACCGATCGACGAACTGGCAGCGGCGCCTTTGACAGACTAATGGACCGACTGGACTACGCCCCCTTCAGAGGCGTATCAGCTACCGCAACGCTATCGACATCGTACCTATAAACAGCGCTCCATGCCTGGCAACGTCATTGGGCATGGCGGCATCGCAGTGAACATGTCAAATAATCCTTTCGTCTTCTTCATCCAGGCACTCGGCCTCCTGCTTTCTTTCGACCACTTCGCGGACGGAATTTGGACGCCCCAGCAGACCCTGTCGTCGCTGGCTGCTCTGCCATGTGCCGAGTGTTTCAATGCACCGATCGACGAACTGGCAGCGGCGCCTTTAACAGACTAATGGACCGACTGGACTACGCCCCCTTCAGAGGCGTATCAGCTACCGCAACGCTGTCGACATCGTACCTATAAACAGCGCTCCATGCCTGGCAACGTCATTGGGCATGGCGGCATCGCAGTGAACATGTCAAATAATCCTTTCGTCTTCTTGATCCAGGCACTCGGCCTCCTGCTTTCTTTCGACCACTTCGCGGACGGAATTTGGACGCCCCAGCAGACCCTGTCGTCGCTGGCTGTTCTGCCATGTGCCGAGTGTTTCAATGCACCGATCGACGAACTGGCAGCGGCGCCTTTGACAGACTAATGGACCGACTGGACTACGCCCCCTTCAGAGGCGTATCAGCTACCGCAACGCTATCGACATCGTACAAATATAAACAGTGCTCCATGCCTGACAACGTCATTGGGCATGGCGGCATCGCAGTGAACATGTTAAATAATCCTTTCGTCTTCTTGATCCAGGCTCTCGGCCTCCTGCTTTCTTTCGACTGCTTCGCGGACGGAATTGGGACGCCTTAGCAGACCGTGTCGTCGCTGGCTGCTCTGCCATGTGCCGGGTGTTTCAATGCACCGATCGACGAACTGGGCAGCGGCGCCTTTGACGGACTGATGGACCGACTGGACTACGCCCCTTCCAGAGGCGTATCAGCTACCGCAACGCTATCGACATCGTACACCTAAAAACAGCGCTCCGTGCCTGGCAACGTCATTGGGCATGGTGGCATCGCAGTGAAGATGTCAAATAATCATTTCGTCTTCTTGATTCAGGCACTCGGCCTCCTGCTTTCTTTCGACCGATTCGCGGACGGAATTCGGACGCCCCAGCGGACCATGTCGTCACTCACTGCTCTGCCATGTGCCGAGTGCTTCAATGCACCCATAAACTAACTGTTCAGTGGCGCCTTTAACAGACTGATGGACCGACTGGACTACGCCCCCTTCAGAGGCGTATCAGCTACCGCAACGCTATCGACATCGTACCTATAAACAGCGCTCCATGCCTGGCAACGTCATTGGGCATGGCGGCATCGCAGTGAACATGTCAAATAATCCTTTCGTCTTCTTGATCCAGGCACTCGGCCCCCTGCTTTCTTTCGACCGCTTCGCGGACGGAATTCGGACGCCCCAGCAGACCGTGTCGTCGCTGGCTGCTCTGCCATGTGCCGAGTGTTTCAATGCACCGATGGACGAACTGGCCGCGGCGCCTTTGACAGACTAATGGACCGACTGGACTACGCCCCCTTCAGAGGCGTGTCAGCTACCGCAACGCTATCGACATCGTACACCTAAAAATAGCGCTCCGTGCTTGGCAACGTCATTGGGCATTGCGGCATCGCAGTGAACATGTCAAATAATCCTTTCGTCTTCTTGATCCAGGCACTCGGCCTCCTGCTTTCTTTCGACCGCTTCGCCGATGGAATTCAGACGCCCCAGCCGACCATGTCGTCGCTGGCTGCTCTGCCATGTGCCGAGTGTTTCAATGCACCGATCGATGAACTGGGCAGCGGCGCCTCTGATGGACTGATGGACCGACTGGACTACGCCCCATTCAGAGGCGTGTCAGCTACCGCAACGCTATCGACATCGTACACCTATAAACAGCGCTCCATGCCTGACAACGTCATTGGGCATGGCGGCATCGCAGTGAACATATCCAATAATCCTTTCGTCTTCTCGATCCAGGCACTCGGCCTCCTGCTTTCTTTCGACCGCTTCGCGGACGGAATTTGGACGCTCAAGCCGACCGTGTCGTCGCTGGCTGCTCTGCCATGTGCCGAGTGTTTCAATGCACCGATCGACGAACTGGCAGCGGCGCCTTTGACAGACTAATGGACCGACTGGACTACGCCCCCTTCAGAGGCGTATCAGCTACCGCAACGCTATCGACATCGTACAAATATAAACAGTGCTCCATGCCTGACAACGTCATTGGGCATGGCGGCATCGCAGTGAACATGTCAAATAATCCTTTCGTCTTCTTGATTCAGGCACTCGGCCTCCTGCTTTCTTTCGACCGCTTCGCGGACGGAATTCGGACGCCTCAGCGGACCATGTCGTCACTCACTGCTCTGCCATGTGCCGAGTGTTTCAATGCACCCATCAACTAACTGGGCAGCGGCGCCTTTAACAGACTGATGGACCGACTGGACTACGCCCCCTTCAGAGGCGTGTCAGCTACCGCAACGCTATTGAAATCGAACACCTATAAACAGCGCTCCATGCCTGGCAACGTCATTGGGCATGGCGGCATCGCAGTGAACATGTCAAATAATCCTTTCGTCTTCTTGATCCAGGCACTCGGCCTCCTGCTTTCTTTCGATCGCTTCGTGGACGGAATTGGGACGCCATAGCAGACCGTGTCGTCGCTGGCTGCTCTGCCATGTGCCGAGTGTTTCAATGCACCGATCGACGAACTGGCAGCGGCGCCTTTGACAGACTAATGGACCGACTGGACTACGCCCCCTTCAGAGGCGTATCAGCTACCGCAACGCTATCGACATCGTACCTATAAACAGCGCTCCATGCCTGGCAACGTCATTGGGCATGGCGGCATCGCAGTGAACATGTCAAATAATCCTTTCGTCTTCTTCATCCAGGCACTCGGCCTCCTGCTTTCTTTCGACCACTTCGCGGACGGAATTTGGACGCCCCAGCAGACCCTGTCGTCGCTGGCTGCTCTGCCATGTGCCGAGTGTTTCAATGCACCGATCGACGAACTGGCAGCGGCGCCTTTGACAGACTAATGGACCGACTGGACTACGCCCCCTTCAGAGGCGTATCAGCTACCGCAACGCTGTCGACATCGTACCTATAAACAGCGCTCCATGCCTGGCAACGTCATTGGGCATGGCGGCATCGCAGTGAACATGTCAAATAATCCTTTCGTCTTCTTGATCCAGGCACTCGGCCTCCTGCTTTCTTTCGACCACTTCGCGGACGGAATTTGGACGCCCCAGCAGACCCTGTCGTCGCTGGCTGTTCTGCCATGTGCCGAGTGTTTCAATGCACCGATCGACGAACTGGCATCGGCGCCTTTGACAGACTAATGGACCGACTGGACTACGCCCCCTTCAGAGGCGTATCAGCTACCGCAACGCTATCGACATCGTACAAATATAAACAGTGCTCCATGCCTGACAACGTCATTGGGCATGGCGGCATCGCAGTGAACATGTCAAACAATCCTTTCGTCTTCTTGATCCAGGCACTCGGCCTCCTGCTTTCTTTCGACTGCTTCGCGGACGGAATTGGGACGCCTTAGCAGACCGTGTCGTCGCTGGCTGCTCTGCCATGTGCCGGGTGTTTCAATGCACCGATCGACGAACTGGGCAGCGGCGCCTTTGACGGACTGATGGACCGACTGGACTACGCCCCTTTCAGAGGCGTATCAGCTACCGCAACGCTATCGACATCGTACACCTAAAAACAGCGCTCCGTGCCTGGCAACGTCATTGGGCATGGTGGCATCGCAGTGAAGATGTCAAATAATCATTTCGTCTTCTTGATTCAGGCACTCGGCCTCCTGCTTTCTTTCGACCGATTCGCGGACGGAATTCGGACGCCCCAGCGGACCATGTCGTCACTCACTGCTCTGCCATGTGCCGAGTGCTTCAATGCACCCATAAACTAACTGTTCAGTGGCGCCTTTAACAGACTGATGGACCGACTGGACTACGCCCCCTTCAGAGGCGTATCAGCTACCGCAACGCTATCGACATCGTACCTATAAACAGCGCTCTATGCCTGGCAACGTCATTGGGCATGGCGGCATCGCAGTGAACATGTCAAATAATCCTTTCGTCTTCTTGATCCAGGCACTCGGCCCCCTGCTTTCTTTCGACCGCTTCGCGGACGGAATTCGGACGCCCCAGCAGACCGTGTCGTCGCTGGCTGCTCTGCCATGTGCCGAGTGTTTCAATGCACCGATCGACGAACTGGCCGCGGCGCCTTTGACAAACTAATGGACCGACTGGACTACGCCCCCTTCAGAGGCGTGTCAGCTACCGCAACGCTATCGACATCGTACACCTAAAAATAGCGCTCCGTGCTTGGCAACGTCATTGGGCATTGCGGCATCGCAGTGAACATGTCAAATAATCCTTTCGTCTTCTTGATCCAGGCACTCGGCCTCCTGCTTTCTTTCGACCGCTTCGCCGATGGAATTCAGACGCCCCAGCCGACCATGTCGTCGCTGGCTGCTCTGCCATGTGCCGAGTGTTTCAATGCACCGATCGATGAACTGGGCAGCGGCGCCTCTGATGGACTGATGGACCGACTGGACTACGCCCCATTCAGAGGCGTGTCAGCTACCGCAACGCTATCGACATCGTACACCTATAAACAGCGCTCCATGCTTGACAACGTCATTGGGCATGGCGGCATCGCAGTGAACATATCCAATAATCCTTTCGTCTTCTCGATCCAGGCACTCGGCCTCCTGCTTTCTTTCGACCGCTTCGAGGATGGAATTCGGACGCCCCAGCCGACCATGTCGTCGCTCACTGCTCTGCCATGTGCCGAGTGTTTCAATGCACCCATCAACTAACTGGGCAGCGGCGCCTTTGACAGACTAATGGACCGACTGGACTACGCCCCCTTCAGAGGCGTATCAGCTACCGCAACGCTATCGACATCGTACCTCTAAACAGCGCTCCATGCCTGGCAACGTCATTGGGCATGGCGGCATCGCAGTGAACATGTCAAATAATCCTTTCGTCTTCTTGATCCAGGCACTCGGCCTCCTGCTTTCTTTCGACCACTTCGCGGACGGAATTTGGACGCCCCAGCAGACCCTGTCGTCGCTGGCTGCTCTGCCATGTGCCGAGTGTTTCAATGCACCGATCGACGAACTGGCAGCGGCGCCTTTGACAGACTAATGGACCGATTGGTATACGCCCCCTTCAGAGGCGTATCAGCTACCGCAACGCTATCGACATCGTACAAATATAAACAGTGCTCCATGCCTGACAACGTCATTGGGCATGGCGGCATCGCAGTGAACATGTCAAATAATCCTTTCGTCTTCTTGATCCAGGCACTCGGCCTCCTGCTCTCTTTCGACTGCTTCGCGGACGGAATTGGGACGCCTTAGCAGACCGTGTCGTCGCTGGCTGCTCTGCCATGTGCCGAGTGTTTCAATGCACCGATCGACGAACTGGGCAGCGGCGCCTTTGACGGACTGATGGACCGACTGGACTACGCCCCCTTCAGAGGCGTATCAGCTACCGCAACGCTATCGACATCGTACACCTAAAAACAGCGCTCCGTGCCTGGCAACGTCATTGGGCATGGCGGAATCGCAGTGAACATGTCAAATAATCCTTTCGTCTTCTTGATCCAGGCACTCGGCCTCCTGCTTTCTTTCGACCACTTCGCGGACGGAATTTGGACGCCCCAGCAGACCCTGTCGTCGCTGGCTGCTCTGCCATGTGCCGAGTGTTTCAATGCACCGATCGACGAACTGGCAGCGGCGCCTTTCACAGACTAATGGACCGACTGGACTACGCCCCCTTCAGAGGCGTATCAGCTACCGCAACGCTGTCGACATCGTACCTATAAACAGCGCTCCATGCCTGGCAACGTCATTGGGCATGGCGGCATCGCAGTGAACATGTCAAATAATCCTTTCGTCTTCTTGATCCAGGCACTCGGCCTCCTGCTTTCTTTCGACCACTTCGCGGACGGAATTTGGACGCCCCAGCAGACCCTGTCGTCGCTGGCTGTTCTGCCATGTGCCGAGTGTTTCAATGCACCGATCGACGAACTGGCATCGGCGCCTTTGACAGACTAATGGACCGACTGGACTACGCCCCCTTCAGAGGCGTATCAGCTACCGCAACGCTATCGACATCGTACAAATATAAACAGTGCTCCATGCCTGACAACGTCATTGGGCATGGCGGCATCGCAGTGAACATGTCAAACAATCCTTTCGTCTTCTTGATCCAGGCACTCGGCCTCCTGCTTTCTTTCGACTGCTTCGCGGACGGAATTGGGACGCCTTAGCAGACCGTGTCGTCGCTGGCTGCTCTGCCATGTGCCGGGTGTTTCAATGCACCGATCGACGAACTGGGCAGCGGCGCCTTTGACGGACTGATGGACCGACTGGACTACGCCCCTTTCAGAGGCGTATCAGCTACCGCAACGCTATCGACATCGTACACCTAAAAACAGCGCTCCGTGCCTGGCAACGTCATTGGGCATGGTGGCATCGCAGTGAAGATGTCAAATAATCATTTCGTCTTCTTGATTCAGGCACTCGGCCTCCTGCTTTCTTTCGACCGATTCGCGGACGGAATTCGGACGCCCCAGCGGACCATGTCGTCACTCACTGCTCTGCCATGTGCCGAGTGTTTCAATGCACCGATCGATGAACTGGGCAGCGGCGCCTCTGATGGACTGATGGACCGACTGGACTACGCCCCATTCAGAGGCGTGTCAGCTACCGCAACGCTATCGACATCGTACACCTATAAACAGCGCTCCATGCTTGACAACGTCATTGGGCATGGCGGCATCGCAGTGAACATATCCAATAATCCTTTCGTCTTCTCGATCCAGGCACTCGGCCTCCTGCTTTCTTTCGACCGCTTCGCGGACGGAATTGGGACGCCCCAGCAGACCGTGTCGTCGCTGGCTGCTCTGCCATGTGCCGAGTGTTTCAATGCACCCATCAACTAACTGGGCAGCGGCGCCTTTAACAGACTGATGGACCGACTGGACTACGCCCCCTTTAGAGGCGTGTCAGCTACCGCAACGCTATTGACATCGAACACCTATAAACAGCGCTCCATGCCTGGCAACGTCATTGGGCATGGCGGCATCGCAGTGAACATGTCAAATAATCCTTTCGTCTTCTTGATCCAGGCACTCGGCCTCCTGCTTTCTTTCAACCACTTCGCGGACGGAATTTGGACGCCCCAGCAGACCCTGTCGTCGCTGGCTGCTCTGCCATGTGCCGAGTGTTTCAATGCACCGATCGACGAACTGGCAGCGGCGCCTTTGACAGACTAATGGACCGACTGGACTACGCCCCTTTCAGAGGCGTATCAGCTACCGCAACGCTATCGACATCGTACCTCTAAACAGCGCTCCATGCCTGGCAACGTCATTGGGCATGGCGGCATCGCAGTGAACATGTCAAATAATCCTTTCGTCTTCTTGATCCAGGCACTCGGCCTCCTGCTTTCTTTCGACCACTTCGCGGACGGAATTTGGACGCCCCAGCAGACCCTGTCGTCGCTGGCTGCTCTGCCATGTGCCGAGTGTTTCAATGCACCGATCGACGAACTGGCAGCGGCGCCTTTGACAGACTAATGGACCGATTGGTATACGCCCCCTTCAGAGGCGTATCAGCTACCGCAACGCTATCGACATCGTACAAATATAAACAGTGCTCCATGCCTGACAACGTCATTGGGCATGGCGGCATCGCAGTGAACATGTCAAATAATCCTTTCGTCTTCTTGATCCAGGCACTCGGCCTCCTGCTCTCTTTCGACTGCTTCGCGGACGGAATTGGGACGCCTTAGCAGACCGTGTCGTCGCTGGCTGCTCTGCCATGTGCCGAGTGTTTCAATGCACCGATCGACGAACTGGGCAGCGGCGCCTTTGACGGACTGATGGACCGACTGGACTACGCCCCCTTCAGAGGCGTATCAGCTACCGCAACGCTATCGACATCGTACACCTAAAAACAGCGCTCCGTGCCTGGCAACGTCATTGGGCATGCGGCATCGCAGTGAACATGTCAAATAATCCTTTCGTCTTCTTGATCCAGGCACTCGGCCTCCTGCTTTCTTTCGACCACTTCGCGGACGGAATTTGGACGCCCCAGCAGACCCTGTCGTCGCTGGCTGCTCTGCCATGTGCCGAGTGTTTCAATGCACCGATCGACGAACTGGCAGCGGCGCCTTTCACAGACTAATGGACCGACTGGACTACGCCCCCTTCAGAGGCGTATCAGCTACCGCAACGCTATCGACATCGTACCTATAAACAGCGCTCCATGCCTGGCAACGTCATTGGGCATGGCGGAATCGCAGTGAACATGTCAAATAATCCTTTCGTCTTCTTGATCCAGGCACTCGGCCTCCTGCTTTCTTTCGACCACTTCGCGGACGGAATTTGGACGCCCCAGCAGACCCTGTCGTCGCTGGCTGCTCTGCCATGTGCCGAGTGTTTCAATGCACCGATCGACGAACTGGCAGCGGCGCCTTTGACAGACTAATGGACCGACTGGACTACGCCCCCTTCAGAGGCGTATCAGCTACCGCAACGCTATTGACATCGTACAAATATAAACAGTGCTCCATGCCTGACAGCGTCATTGGGCATGGCGGCATCGCAGTGAACATGTCAAATAATCCTTTCGTCTTCTTGATCCAGGCACTCGGCCTCCTGCTCTCTTTCGACTGCTTCGCGGACGGAATTGGGACGCCTTAGCAGACCGTGTCGTCGCTGGCTGCTCTGCCATGTGCCGAGTGTTTCAATGCACCGATCGACGAACTGGGCAGCGGCGCCTTTGACGGACTGATGGACCGACTGGACTACGCCCCCTTCAGAGGCGTATCAGCTACCGCAACGCTATCGACATCGTACACCTAAAAACAGCGCTCCGTGCCTGGCAACGTCATTGGGCATGGCGGCATCGCAGTGAACATGTCAAATAATCCTTTCGTCTTCTTGATCCAGGCACTCGGCCCCCAGCTTTCTTTCGACCGCTTCGCGGACGGAATTCGGACGCCCCAGCAGACCGTGTCGTCGCTGGCTGCTCTGCCATGTGCCGAGTGTTTCAATGCACCGATCGACGAACTGGGCAGCGGCGCCTTTGACGGACTGATGGATCAACTGGACTACGCCCCTTCAGAGGCGTATCAGCTACCGCAACGCTATCGACATCGTACAGCTATAAACAGCGCTCCATGCCTAACAACGTCATTGGGCATGGCGGCATCGCAGTGAACATATCAAATAATCCTTTCGTCTTCTCGATCCAGGCACTCGGCCTCCTGCTTTCTTTCGACCGCTTCGAGGATGGAATTCGGACGCCCCAGCCGACCATGTCGTCGCTGGCTGCTCAGCCATGTGCCGAGTGTTTCAATTCACCGATCGACGAACTGGGCAGCGGTGCCTTTGACGGACTGATGGACCGACTAGACTACGCCCCCTTCAGAGGCGTATCAGCTACCGCAACGCTATCGACATCGTACACCTATAAACAGTGCTCCATGCCTGACAACGTCATTGGGCATGGCGGCATTGCAGTGAAGATGTCAAATAATCTTTTCGTCTTCTTGATCCAGGCACTCGGCCTCCTGCTTTCTTTCGACCACTTCGCGGACGGAATTCGGACGCCCCAGCGGACCATGTCGTCACTCACTGCTCTGCCATGTGCCGAGTGTTTCAATGCACCCATCAACTAACTGGGCAGCGGCGCCTTTAACCGACTGATGGACCGACTGGACTACGCCCCCTTTAGAGGCGTGTCAGCTACCGCAACGCTATTGACATCGAACACCTATAAACAGCGCTCCATGCCTGGCAACGTCATTGGGCATGGCGGCATCGCAGTGAACATGTCAAATAATCCTTCCGTCTTCAGGATCCAGGCACTCGGCCTCCTGCTTTCTTTCGACCGCTTCGTGGACGGAATTTGGACGCCCCAGCCGACCGTGTCGTCGCTGGCTGCTCTGCCATGTGCCGAGTGTTTCAATGCACCGATCGACGAACTGGCAGCGGCGCCTTTGACAGACTAATGGACCGACTGGACTACGCCCCCTTCAGAGGCGTATCAGCTACCGCAACGCTATCGACATCGTACACCTAAACACAGCGCTCCGTGCCTGGCAACGTCATTGGGCATGGTGGCATCGCAGTGAAGATGTCAAATAATCATTTCGTCTTCTTGATTCAGGCACTCGGCCTCCTGCTTTCTTTCGACCGATTCGCGGACGGAATTCGGACGCCCCAGCGGACCATGTCGTCACTCACTGCTCTGCCATGTGCCGAGTGCTTCAATGCACCCATAAACTAACTGTTCAGTGGCGCCTTTAACAGACTGATGGACCGACTGGACTACGCCCCCTTCAGAGGCGTATCAGCTACCGCAACGCTATCGACATCGTACCTATAAACAGCGCTCCATGCCTGGCAACGTCATTGGGCATGGCGGCATCGCAGTGAACATGTCAAATAATCCTTTCGTCTTCTTGATCCAGGCACTCGGCCCCCTGCTTTCTTTCGACCGCTTCGCGGACGGAATTCGGACGCCCCAGCAGACCGTGTCGTCGCTGGCTGCTCTGCCATGTGCCGAGTGTTTCAATGCACCGATCGACGAACTGGCCGCGGCGCCTTTGACAGACTAATGGACCGACTGGACTACGCCCCCTTCAGAGGCGTGTCAGCTACCGCAACGCTATCGACATCGTACACCTAAAAATAGCGCTCCGTGCTTGGCAACGTCATTGGGCATTGCGGCATCGCAGTGAACATGTCAAATAATCCTTTCGTCTTCTTGATCCAGGCACTCGGCCTCCTGCTTTCTTTCGACCGCTTCGCCGATGGAATTCAGACGCCCCAGCCGACCATGTCGTCGCTGGCTGCTCTGCCATGTGCCGAGTGTTTCAATGCACCGATCGATGAACTGGGCAGCGGCGCCTCTGATGGACTGATGGACCGACTGGACTACGCCCCATTCAGAGGCGTGTCAGCTACCGCAACGCTATCGACATCGTACACCTATAAACAGCGCTCCATGCCTGACAACGTCATTGGGCATGGCGGCATCGCAGTGAACATATCCAATAATCCTTTCGTCTTCTCGATCCAGGCACTCGGCCTCCTGCTTTCTTTCGACCGCTTCGCGGACGGAATTGGGACGCCCCAGCAGACCGTGTCGTCGCTGGCTGCTCTGCCATGTGCCGAGTGTTTCAATGCACCGATCGACGAACTGGCAGCGGCGCCTTTGACAGACTAATGGACCGACTGGACTACGCCCCCTTCAGAGGCGTATCAGCTACCGCAACGCTATCGACATCGTACCTATAAACAGCGCTCCATGCCTGGCAACGTCATTGGGCATGGCGGCATAGCAGTGAAGATGTCAAATAATCCTTTCGTCTTCTTGATTCAGGCACTCGGCCTCCTGCTTTCTTTCGACCGCTTCGCGGACGGAATTCGGATGCCCCAGCCGACCATGTCGTCGCTGGCTGCTCAGCCATGTGCCGAGTGTTTCAATTCACCGATCGACAAACTGGGCAGCGGTGCCTTTGACGGACTGATGGACCGACTGGACTACGCCCCCTTCAGAGGCGAGTCAGCTACCGCAACGCTATCGACATCGTACACCTATAAACAGTGCTCCATGCCTGACAACGTCATTGGGCATGGCGGCATCGCAGTGAAGATGTCAAATAATCTTTTCGTCTTCTTGATCCAGGCACTCGGCCTCCTGCTTTCTTTCGACCGCTTCGCGGACGGAATTTGGACGCTCCAGCCGACCGTGTCGTCGCTGGCTGCTCTGCCATGTGCCGAGTGTTTCAATGCACCAATCGACGAACTGGCAGCGGCGCCTTTGACAGACTAATGGACCGACTGGACTACGCCCCCTTCAGAGGCGTATCAGCTACCGCAACGCTATCGACATCGTACAAATATAAACAGTGCTCCATGCCTGACAACGTCATTGGGCATGGCGGCATCGCAGTGAACATGTCAAATAATCCTTTCGTCTTCTTGATTCAGGCACTCGGCCTCCTGCTTTCTTTCGACCGCTTCGCGGACGGAATTCGGACGCCTCAGCGGACCATGTCGTCACTCACTGCTCTGCCATGTGCCGAGTGTTTCAATGCACCCATCAACTAACTGGGCAGCGGCGCCTTTAACAGACTGATGGACCGACTGGACTACGCCCCCTTCAGAGGCGTGTCAGCTAGCGCAACGCTATTGAAATCGAACACCTATAAACAGCGCTCCATGCCTGGCAACGTCATTGGGCATGGCGGCATCGCAGTGAACATGTCAAATAATCCTTTCGTCTTCTTGATCCAGGCACTCGGCCTCCTGCTTTCTTTCGATCGCTTCGTGGACGGAATTGGGACGCCTTAGCAGACCGTGTCGTCGCTGGCTGCTCTGCCATGTGCCGAGTGTTTCAATGCACCGATCGACGAACTGGCAGCGGCGCCTTTGACAGACTAATGGACCGACTGGACTACGCCCCCTTCAGAGGCGTATCAGCTACCGCAACGCTATCGACATCGTACCTATAAACAGCGCTCCATGCCTGGCAACGTCATTGGGCATGGCGGCATCGCAGTGAACATGTCAAATAATCCTTTCGTCTTCTTCATCCAGGCACTCGGCCTCCTGCTTTCTTTCGACCACTTCGCGGACGGAATTTGGACGCCCCAGCAGACCCTGTCGTCGCTGGCTGCTCTGCCATGTGCCGAGTGTTTCAATGCACCGATCTACGAACTGGCAGCGGCGCCTTTGACAGACTAATGGACCGACTGGACTACGCCCCCTTCAGAGGCGTATCAGCTACCGCAACGCTGTCGACATCGTACCTATAAAAAGCGCTCCATGCCTGGCAACGTCATTGGGCATGGCGGCATCGCAGTGAACATGTCAAATAATCCTTTCGTCTTCTTGATCCAGGCACTCGGCCTCCTGCTTTCTTTCGACCACTTCGCGGACGGAATTTGGACGCCCCAGCAGACCCTGTCGTCGCTGGCTGTTCTGCCATGTGCCGAGTGTTTCAATGCACCGATCGACGAACTGGCAGCGGCGCCTTTGACAGACTAATGGACCGACTGGACTACGCCCCCTTCAGAGGCGTATCAGCTACCGCAACGCTATCGACATCGTACAAATATAAACAGTGCTCCATGCCTGACAACGTCATTGGGCATGGCGGCATCGCAGTGAACATGTCAAATAATCCTTTCGTCTTCTTGATCCAGGCACTCGGCCTCCTGCTTTCTTTCGACTGCTTCGCGGACGGAATTGGGACGCCTTAGCAGACCGTGTCGTCGCTGGCTGCTCTGCCATGTGCCGGGTGTTTCAATGCACCGATCGACGAACTGGGCAGCGGCGCCTTTGACGGACTGATGGACCGACTGGACTACGCCCCTTTCAGAGGCGTATCAGCTACCGCAACGCTATCGACATCGTACACCTAAAAACAGCGCTCCGTGCCTGGCAACGTCATTGGGCATGGTGGCATCGCAGTGAAGATGTCAAATAATCATTTCGTCTTCTTGATTCAGGCACTCGGCCTCCTGCTTTCTTTCGACCGATTCGCGGACGGAATTCGGACGCCCCAGCGGACCATGTCGTCACTCACTGCTCTGCCATGTGCCGAGTGCTTCAATGCACCCATAAACTAACTGTTCAGTGGCGCCTTTAACAGACTGATGGACCGACTGGACTACGCCCCCTTCAGAGGCGTATCAGCTACCGCAACGCTATCGACATCGTACCTATAAACAGCGCTCCATGCCTGGCAACGTCATTGGGCATGGCGGCATCGCAGTGAACATGTCAAATAATCCTTTCGTCTTCTTGATCCAGGCACTCGGCCCCCTGCTTTCTTTCGACCGCTTCGCGGACGGAATTCGGACGCCCCAGCAGACCGTGTCGTCGCTGGCTGCTCTGCCATGTGCCGAGTGTTTCAATGCACCGATCGACGAACTGGCCGCGACGCCTTTGACAGACTAATGGACCGACTGGACTACGCCCCCTTCAGAGGCGTGTCAGCTACCGCAACGCTATCGACATCGTACACCTAAAAATAGCGCTCCGTGCTTGGCAACGTCATTGGGCATTGCGGCATCGCAGTGAACATGTCAAATAATCCTTTCGTCTTCTTGATCCAGGCACTCGGCCTCCTGCTTTCTTTCGACCGCTTCGCCGATGGAATTCAGACGCCCCAGCCGACCATGTCGTCGCTGGCTGCTCTGCCATGTGCCGAGTGTTTCAATGCACCGATCGATGAACTGGGCAGCGGCGCCTCTGATGGACTGATGGACCGACTGGACTACGCCCCATTCAGAGGCGTGTCAGCTACCGCAACGCTATCAACATCGTACACCTATAAACAGCGCTCCATGCCTGACAACGTCATTGGGCATGGCGGCATCGCAGTGAACATATCCAATAATCCTTTCGTCTTCTCGATCCAGGCACTCGGCCTCCTGCTTTCTTTCGACCGCTTCGCGGACGGAATTGGGACGCCCCAGCAGACCGTGTCGTCGCTGGCTGCTCTGCCATGTGCCGAGTGTCTCAATGCACCGATCGACGAACTGGGCAGCGGCGCCTTTGACGGACTGATGGACCGACTGGACTACGCCCCTTCAGAGGCGTATCAGCTACCGCAACGCTATCGACATCGTACACCTATAAACAGCGCTCCATGCCTGACAACGTCATTGGGCATGGCGGCATCGCAGTGAACATATCAAATAATCCTTTCGTCTTCTCGATCCAGGCACTCGGCCTCCTGCTTTCTTTCGACCGCTTCGAGGATGGAATTCGGACGCCCCAGCCGACCATGTCGTCGCTCACTGCTCTGCCATGTGCCGAGTGTTTCAATGCACCCATCAACTAACTGGGCAGCGGCGCCTTTAACAGACTGATGGACCGACTGGACTACGCCCCCTTTAGAGGCGTGTCAGCTACCGCAACGCTATTGACATCGAACACCTATAAACAGCGCTCCATGCCTGGCAACGTCATTGGGCATGGCGGCATCGCAGTGAACATGTCAAATAATCCTTTCGTCTTCTTGATCCAGGCACTCGGCCTCCTGCTTTCTTTCAACCACTTCGCGGACGGAATTTGGACGCCCCAGCAGACCCTGTCGTCGCTGGCTGCTCTGCCATGTGCCGAGTGTTTCAATGCACCGATCGACGAACTGGCAGCGGCGCCTTTGACAGACTAATGGACCGACTGGACTACGCCCCCTTCAGAGGCGTATCAGCTACCGCAACGCTATCGACATCGTACCTCTAAACAGCGCTCCATGCCTGGCAACGTCATTGGGCATGGCGGCATCGCAGTGAACATGTCAAATAATCCTTTCGTCTTCTTGATCCAGGCACTCGGCCTCCTGCTTTCTTTCGACCACTTCGCGGACGGAATTTGGACGCCCCAGCAGACCCTGTCGTCGCTGGCTGCTCTGCCATGTGCCGAGTGTTTCAATGCACCCAGCAACTAACTGGGCAGCGGCGCCTTTAACAGACTGATGGACCGACTGGACTACGCCCCCTTTAGAGGCGTGTCAGCTACCGCAACGCTATTGACATCGAACACCTATAAACAGCGCTCCATGCCTGGCAACGTCATTGGGCATGGCGGCATCGCAGTGAACATGTCAAATAATCCTTTCGTCTTCTCGATCCAGGCACTCGGCCTCCTGCTTTCTTTCGACCACTTCGCGGACGGAATTTGGACGCCCCAGCAGACCCTGTCGTCGCTGGCTGCTCTGTTATGTGCCGAGTGTTTCAATGCACCGATCGACGAACTGGCAGCGGCGCCTTTGACAGACTAATGGACCGACTGAACTACGCCCCCTTCAGAGGCGTATCAGCTACCGCAACGCTATCGACATCGTACCTATAAACAGCGCTCCATGCCTGGCAACGTCATTGGGCATGGCGGCATCGCAGTGAACATATCAAATAATCCTTTCGTCTTCTCGATCCAGGCACTCGGCCTCCTGCTTTCTTTCGACCGCTTCGAGGATGGAATTCGGACGCCCCAGCCGACCATGTCGTCGCTGGCTGCTCAGCCATGTGCCGAGTGTTTCAATTCACCGATCGACGAACTGGGCAGCGGTGCCTTTGACGGACTGATGGACCGACTAGACTACGCCCCCTTCAGAGGCGTATCAGCTACCGCAACGCTATCGACATCGTACACCTATAAACAGTGCTCCATGCCTGACAACGTCATTGGGCATGGCGGCATCGCAGTGAAGATGTCAAATAATCTTTTCGTCTTCTTGATCCAGGCACTCGGCCTCCTGCTTTCTTTCGACCACTTCGCGGACGGAATTCGGACGCCCCAGCGGACCATGTCGTCACTCACTGCTCTGCCATGTGCCGAGTGTTTCAATGCACCCATCACCTAACTGGGCAGCGGCGCCTTTAACAGACTGATGGACCGACTGGACTACGCCCCCTTTAGAGGCGTGCCAGCTACCGCAACGCTATTGACATCGAACACCTATAAACAGCGCTCCATGCCTGGCAATGTCATTGGGCATGGCGGCATCGCAGTGAACATGTCAAATAATCCTTCCGTCTTCTTGATCCAGGCACTCGGCCTCCTGCTTTCTTTCGACCGCTTCGTGGACGGAATTTGAACGCCCCAGCCGACCGTGTCGTCGCTGGCTGCTCTGCCATGTGCCGAGTGTTTCAATGCACCGATCGACGAACTGGCAGCGGCGCCTTTGACAGACTAATGGACCGACTGGACTACGCCCCCTTCAGAGGCGTATCAGCTACCGCAACGCTATCGACATCGTACAAATATAAACAGTGCTCTATGCCTGACAACGTCATTGGGCATGGCGGCATCGCAGTGAACATGTCAAATAATCCTTTCGTCTTTTTGATTCAGGCACTCGGCATCCTGCTTTCTTTCGACCGCTTCGCGGACGGAATTCGGACGCCTCAGCGGACCATGTCGTCACTCACTGCTCTGCCATGTGCCGAGTGTTTCAATGCACCCATCAACTAACTGGGCAGCGGCGCCTTTAACAGACTGATGGACCGACTGGACTACGCCCCCTTCAGAGGCGTGTCAGCTACCGCAACGCTATTGAAATCGAACACCTATAAACAGCGCTCCATGCCTGGCAACGTCATTGGGCATGGCGGCATCGCAGTGAACATGTCAAATAATCCTTTCGTCTTCTTGATCCAGGCACTCGGCCTCCTGCTTTCTTTCGATCGGTTCGTGGACGGAATTTGGACGCCCCAGCCGACCGTGTCGTCGCTGGCTGCTCTGCCATGTGCCGAGTGTTTCAATGCACCGATCGACGAACTGGCAGCGGCGCCTTTGACAGACTAATGGACCGACTGGACTACGCCCCCTTCAGAGGCGTATCAGCTACCGCAACGCTATCGACATCGTACCTATAAACAGCGCTCCATGCCTGGCAACGTCATTGGGCATGGTGGCATCGCAGTGAACATGTCAAATAATCCTTTCGTCTTCTTCATCCAGGCACTCGGCCTCCTGCTTTCTTTCGACCACTTCGCGGACGGAATTTGGACGCCCCAGCAGACCCTGTCGTCGCTGGCTGCTCTGTTATGTGCCGAGTGTTTCAATGCACCGATCGACGAACTGGCAGCGGCGCCTTTGACAGACTAATGGACCGACTGAACTACGCCCCCTTCAGAGGCGTATCAGCTACCGCAACGCTATCGACATCGTACCTATAAACAGCGCTCCATGCCTGGCAACGTCATTGGACATGGCGGCATCGCAGTGAACATGTCAAATAATCCTTTCGTCTTCTTGATCCAGGCACTCGGCCTCCTGCTTTCTTTCGACCACTTCGCGGACGGAATTTGGACGCCCCAGCAGACCCTGTCGTCGCTGGCTGCTCTGCCATGTGCCGAGTGTTTCAATGCACCGATCGACGAACTGGCAGCGGCGCCTTTTACAGACTAATGGACCGACTGGACTACGCCCCTTTCAGAGGCGTATCAGCTACCGCAACGCTATCGACATCGTACAAATATAAACAGTGCTCCATGCCTAACAACGTCATTTGGCATGGCGGCATCGCAGTGAACATGTCAAATAATCCTTTCGTCTTCTTGATCCAGGCACTCGGCCTCCTGCTTTCTTTCGACTGCTTCGCGGACGGAATTGGGACGCCTTAGCAGAACGTGTCGTCGCTGGCTGCTCTGCCATGTGCCGGGTGTTTCAATGCACCGATCGACGAACTGGGCAGCGGCGCCTTTGACGGACTGATGGACCGACTGGACTACGCCCCTTTCAGAGGCGTATCAGCTACCGCAACGCTATCGACATTGTACACCTAAAAACAGCGCTCCGTGCCTGGCAACGTCATTGGGCATGGTGGCATCGCAGTGAAGATGTCAAATAATCATTTCGTCTTCTTGATTCAGGCACTCGGCCTCCTGCTTTCTTTCGACCGATTCGCGGACGGAATTCGGATGCCCCAGCGGACCATGTCGTCACTCACTGCTCTGCCATGTGCCGAGTGCTTCAATGCACCGATCGACGAACTGGCAGCGGCGCCTTTGACAGACTAATGGACCGACTGGACTACGCCCCCTTCAGGGGTGTATCAGCTACCGCAACGCTATCGACATCGTACACCTATAAACAGTGCTCCATGCCTGACAACGTCATTGGGCATGGCGGCATCGCAGTGAAGATGTCAAATAATCTTTTCGTCTTCTTGATCCAGGCACTCGGCCTCCTGCTTTCTTTCGACCGCTTCGCGGACGGAATTTGGACGCCCCAGCCGACCGTGTCGTCGCTGGCTGCTCTGCCATGTGCCGAGTGTTTCAATGCACCGATCGACGAACTGGCAGCGGCGCCTTTGACAGACTAATGGACCGACTGGACTACGCCCCCTTCAGAGGCGTATCAGCTACCGCAACGCTATCGACATCGTACAAATATAAACAGTGCTCCATGCCTGACAACGTCATTGGGCATGGCGGCATCGCAGTGAACATGTCAAATAATCCTTTCGTCTTCTTGATTCAGGCACTCGGCCTCCTGCTTTCTTTCGACCGCTTCGCGGACGGAATTCGGACGCCCCAGCGGACCATGTCGTCACTCACTGCTCTGCCATGTGCCGAGTGTTTCAATGCACCCATCAACTAACTGGGCAGCGGCGCCTTTAACAGACTGATGGACCGACTGGACTACGCCCCCTTCAGAGGCGTGTCAGCTACCGCAACGCTATTGAAATCGAACACCTATAAACAGCGCTCCATGCCTGGCAACGTCATTGGGCATGGCGGCATCGCAGTGAACATGTCAAATAATCCTTTCGTCTTCTTGATCCAGGCACTCGGCCTCCTGCTTTCTTTCGACCACTTCGTGGACGGAATTTGGACGCCCCAGCCGACCGTGTCGTCGCTGGCTGCTCTGCCATGTGCCGAGTGTTTCAATGAACCGATCGACGAACTGGCAGCGGCGCCTTTGACAGACTAATGGACCGACTGGACTACGCCCCCTTCAGAGGCGTATCAGCTACCGCAACGCTATCGACATCGTACCTATAAACAGCGCTCCATGCCTGGCAACGTCATTGGGCATGGCGGCATCGCAGTGAACATGTCAAATAATCCTTTCGTCTTCTTGATCCAGGCACTCGGCCTCCTGCTTTCTTTCGACCACTTCGCGGACGGAATTTGGACGCCCCAGCAGACCCTGTCGTCGCTGGCTGCTCTGCCATGTGCCGAGTGTTTCAATGCACCGATCGACGAACTGGCAGCGGCGCCTTTGACAGACTAATGGAGCGACTGGACTACGCCCCCTGCAGAGGCGTATCAGCTACCGCAACGCTATCGACATCGTACCTATAAACAGCGCTCCATGCCTGGCAACGTCATTGGGCATGGCGGCATCGCAGTGAACATGTCAAATAATCCTTTCGTCTTCTTGATCCAGGCACTCGGCCTCCTGCTTTCTTTCGACCACTTCGCGGACGGAATTTGGACGCCCCAGCAGACCCTGTCGTCGCTGGCTGCTCTGCCATGTGCCGAGTGTTTCAATGCACCGATCGACGAACTGGCAGCGGCGCCTTTGACAGACTAATGGACCGACTGGACTACGCCCCCTTCAGAGGCGTATCAGCTACCGCAACGCTATCGACATCGTACAAATATAAACAGTGCTCCATGCCTGACAACGTCATTGGGCATGGCGGCATCGCAGTGAACATGTCAAATAATCCTTTCGTTTTCTTGATCCAGGCACTCGGCCTCCTGCTTTCTTTCGACTGCTTCGCGGACGGAATTGGGACGCCTTAGCAGACCGTGTCGTCGCTGGCTGCTCTGCCATGTGCCGAGTGTTTCAATGCACCGATCGACGAACTGGGCAGCGGCGCCTTTTACGGACTGATGGACCGACTGGACTACGCCCCCTTCAGAGGCGTATCAGCTACCGCAACGCTATCGACATCGTACACCTATAAACAGCGCTCTATGCCTGACAACGTCATTGGGCATGGCGGCATCGCAGTGAACATATCAAATAATCTTTTCGTCTTCTTGATACAGGCACTCGGCCTCCTGCTTTCTTTCGACCGCTTCGCGGACGGAATTCGGACGCCCCAGCCGACCATGTCGTCGCTGGCTGCTCTGCCATGTGCCGAATGTTTCAATGCACCGATCGACGAACTGGGCAGCGGCGCCTTTGACCGACTGATGGACCGACTAGACTACGCCCCCTTCAGAGGCGTGTTAGCTTCCGCAACGCTATCGACATCGTACACCTATAAATAGCACTCCGTGCCTGGCAACGTCATTGGGCATTGCGGCATCGCAGTGAACATGTCAAATATTCCTTTCGTCTTCTTGATCCAGGCACTCGGCCTCCTGTTTTCTTTCGACCGCTTCGCGGACGTGATTTGGACGCCCCAGCGGACCGTGTCGTCGCTGGCTGCTCTGCCATGTGCCGAATCTTTCAATGCACCGATCGACGAACTGGGCAGTGGGGCATTTGACCGACTGATGGACCGACTGGACTACGCCCCCTTCAGAGGCGTGTCAGCAACCGCAACGCTATCGACATTTACACCTATAAACAGCGCTCCGTGCCTTGCAATGTCATTGGGCATGGTGGCATCGCAGTGAACATGTCAAATAATCCTTTCGTCTTCTCGATTAAGGTGAGAAAACATTTTGGGTAATGTTACAAAAGTAACTAAACCTGTCTTGTGGTGCTGCCATGCCCATGCCAAGTGTATGCAACTTTGTGCCAATGTATAATATCCTTGAAGTACTTATTGATGCTTTCTGTGGATGTAGAAAGTAATCCGGGCCTGGGAATCAGCAAGTGTTGAAAGAAATCCGCAAGTTGGCTGCTGACATAAGTGCTTTAAAAATTACAACAAGGCCGTAAATGAATCTTTGGAAGGCATTCACGTAAAATTAGATACTTTGGCAAACCTTGAGGGCAGAATGGCTGGTATTGAAGATAAAACAGCGACATTTGAGAAAACCATTACCAGCCTTCAACTCAAGATTGATGACTTCGATAATAGAAGCAGACGATGCAACCTAATTATTTATGGCATTCCGGAAGAAGAAAACGAGAAAGCTACTGACCTAGATTTACGAATCTCTGAAAAACTTGTTCAAACTACTCTAGGTGTTACGATCTCGGGAAATGAGAGAATGCACCGACAAGGACTAAAACAGAAAACAAAACACGACCTGTATCATCAAGTCGAAACGCTTCGACGATAAGGGGAAAATAATGAAAAAACTGCTATAAGCTCAAGAATTCTAAAGTGTCTGAGGGCGAAGACTTTGTCACTTCGTGTGCGTAACATCCGGGAAAAACTTTGGGACAGCACCAAGAGGAACCGAGATAAGGGTGAAAACGTCACACTTGTGCACGACAAGATAAAGATAAACGGTCAACTGTATGTCTGGGACAAACATTAATAAGCGAGGGCAGTCGTAGGAAAGAAATCTGCTGTCCGGAAGGCAAAAAACTGAGTGAAAATGAAACGCCCTTCAGCCTAGTGACAGCAAACCTAAGCGCCGGAAGTGTTGTTCACAAAAGTACTGAACTCGAAGCATTCATACTAGATCATCAGCGCGATATTGTGACAATAACAGAAACATGGCTTTCTCCTAAGATTTCAAGTAACAATATATTTCCTCCGGGTTATACTGTCATACGTAAAGATAGGTGCTCACGAGGGGGTGGTATAGCAATTTTGATAAAAGAAAATATCCACGTCACAGCTATGCCTGAAGTTGTTGGTGCTGAAGTACTTTGGTGTAAATTAACGACAGATAAATCCTTCCTCTAATTGGGCACAATGTACCGGCCACCAAATGCTTTGCGTGATGTATTACATGTACTAGCAAATTATATGGAAGCTCATTTCACGCAGTCTACAAAGATAATCCTTACGGGGGATTTCAACTTCGCTGGTATAACATGGGATTCTCTTGATGATGCTGCCGACACTGATAATCAAGATGAGCTGCTTAATTTTTGTTTTAACTTCAGCCTTAGACAGCTTATTCAAAAACCAACTGTATGTCTGTATGGCGTTACAACAAAAAGCAGTAATGTACTTCACTTGATATTTGTGAGCGATAGCATAGCAGGCAACAGGATTTCATTGGAAGTTGACAGCGGCATACCGGTTCACAAAACGACTAAATGCTCCTTGTTGTTGGGCACACCACTGCCTAAGCATAAAGGAAGTACAC
Source organism: Rhipicephalus microplus (assembly GCF_043290135.1). Classification (NCBI taxonomy): domain Eukaryota; kingdom Metazoa; phylum Arthropoda; class Arachnida; order Ixodida; family Ixodidae; genus Rhipicephalus; species Rhipicephalus microplus. The sequence continues at coordinate 72,199,752 of NC_134700.1, forward strand.
GAATTTTCGACTGGGTGAATGCCGATGACGTGAGCCTTCTTGACTACCTAGATGAATCATATTCCACCTTTAGCTCGTAGGATGATACAGTTTCAGTAGGTGAATTATGGACAACCTTTAAAAAAAATCGTTTAGCCCTGCTTATGAAAACATGTTCCCACAAAGATCAAACTAGACCGCAAAACCCTTGGCTAACAAGAAAAATTATACAACTACAACGAAAGCTTGCCACATTAAGGAAAATGAGAAATAAACTATTGTTACCAGGCTGCACGGCTAAAATAAGTGAGCATTCTCGCGCACTAAAATCTGCTGTAAAAATGGCAAAGGATGAATATATGAATGTAACCTTAAGTAAATTTATCAAAGAATCCCCTTCTAAGTTTTGGCGATACATTATTTCGAAGCCACATCAGATCAGTAACCCAACCCCTGCTTAAGCTACTGAAAAGGCGACACAGTTTAATGATTACTTTGTTTCAGTATAAACACGTGACAACTGTAAGACCCCTGACCTGAGTTATCTTTTATGTAACACTGCCAAACTAGACGACTTAATCCTAACTAAATCGGGCATTTTTTGCCTATTACTCGAAATAGACCCTAAAAAATCCTGTGGCCCCGACAACATACCAAATGCATTTCTGAAACGCTACGCAAAATGGATGTCAAATTCTTACTGATCAGATATAACAAAACATTAAAAACTTGTGTAATCCTGGCAAAATGGGAAATAGCCAAGGTTATTCCTATCCACAAATCCGGTGACCTTACGAACACATCAAACTACCGACCAATCTCGCTTACTTGTACGGCCGGAAAAATTCTTGAACATCTAATCCTGATACACATTGTATCATTTGTAGAAAAAAAAACCTAATTGTCACGAATCAGCATTGCTCTCGGAAAGGACAGTCTACAACTACTCAACTGGTTGAAACAATCCACGACCTAGCACTTAAAATGGACAAAGGTGGCCAAACGGATATAATTTTTTTAGATCTACCCAAAGCATTTGACCGCGTGTCCCATACTAAGTTGCTTCAGAAACTTACGCATTACCTCGGAGATAACATCACCAAGTGGATAAAAAGTTATCTTACAGGAAGACGCCAGTATGTTAATTACAAAGACCACTCTTCAGATTACGGCTATGGGCTGTCTGGTGTTCCACAGGGCGCCGTTCTAGCTCCTATGCTTTTTGTTCTTTTTATTAACGACTTGCACATCAATTGTAACGCAACAGTGAGAATGTTTGCAGATGACTGCATAATCTATAACCAAATCGCTTGCCAAAAAGATCACATGATTCTAAACAGAGCCCTTGAACATATAACACAGTGATGCCAGACTTGGCAGATGATCCCTAACGCAGATAAAACAGTTTCTATGACAGTGACAAACAAAAGAACGCCCACGAATTTCCACTATTATTTAAAAGGACAGATGGTAAGGAAAGTAAAAGAATATAAATATTTAGATGTCATAATTTCGTCAGATCTCAAATGGGACAAGCAAGTAACATACGTTGTTAACAAAGCACTGACCGTTTTGTACTCATAGAAACGTTCGCTTAGATGCGCATCCGTACATACTAAACGCCGAGCATACTTGTCACTCGTTCGCTCAACACTGGAATATGCAATAATATTGCGATAATGAGCACCTGTCTATTATGAGCTCTTCTCTACGCTGCCACTTACAAAAGAATCTGACGCCATCTATGACACAGGCAATACGTGTTGCCGATGAAGGTACTGTACCAGTAATCGGAATGTTCACTGCTCGTGTCAGCATTGCCGGTAGTCACGCCATGGTCCTTTTTGCCGTGCTAGCCTGCTGCCCTCATGACCTCATACTTGGCCTTGATTTCCTTTCGGCACACTTGGCCTTAATTGATTGATCGTCTGGTACCCTCAGCCTTGATCTTCCAATCTTTGCCGACTACTCTTCGAAGCCCACCAGCCGCTTGAGCCCAACCACTTTCGTTCGCCTGCCACCTCAAGCCGTCACGTGCGTGTCTTTGTCATCGGCCCCTCCCGTTCCTGACGGTGATTATATCGTTACGCCAATTACTGACGTTCGGCTGACGCGCAGTGTTACTGTGCCCTATACCATCGCGACCATAATGGATAACTGCGTGTTACTTCCACTCCTTAACTTTGGTTTCACCCCTCAAGTGTTGCCCTGCCAGATGTCTCTAGCCCAGCTAACTGCCATAACAGAGGACGATGTCAGTGTTATTGCTGTATCTGCTCTTGATCGAAGTGCAGTCTCACGGTCACCCAGCTCAGCCGATGGTATTTTTTGGAGCTGTCGCTTCACCAGGCCGACGCTCTCTGCCAAGTTTTGGCCTCATACAGTGACATTTTCGACACCAACGATCGTCCCTTGGGCCAGACTAAAATTGTCACTTACCTAATCAACACTGGTGACTCTGCGCTCATTCACCGTTGGCCATACCGCACGTCAGCGTCCGAGCGAGAAGTGATTCAAAAAGAAGTGGCCAAAATGCTTACGAAAAACGTAATCGAACCATCAACGAGTCCTTGGGCATCTCCCGTGATATTAGTAAAAAAGAAAGACGGCTCATGGCGTTTCTGCGTTGATTATCGCCACCTCAACAAAATTACCAAAAGAGACGTGTACCCTCTACCACGCATTGACGATGCACTTAATTGCCTCTATGATGCCACGTTCTTTTCATCTCTCGACCTCCGATCTGGCTACTGGCAAATTGCTGCAGATGACATGGACCGAGAAAAGACCACCTTCGTTACCCCTGACTGTCTTTACCAATTCAAGGTCACGCCATTCGGTCTCTGCAACGCTCCAGCGACCTTCGAGAGAATGATGAACACGCTCCTACAAGGATTTAAATAGTCGACATATTTGTGTTACCTGGACGACGTGATCATTTTCTCATCTACCTTTGCAACCCACCTTGAACGCCTTTCGACCATTCTATCCATATTTCGACGGGCTGACCTGCAGCTCAATTCCTCCAAGTGCCACTTCGGTCTTCATCAGATTACCGCATTGGGTCACCTTGTTGACGCTGCCGGCGTACGGCCAGACCCGGCGAAAGTACGCGCTGTAACAAACTTCCCAGTCCCACGCTCTGTCCATGATGTTCGCAGTTTTGTGGGCCTCTGCTCCTACTTTCGACGGTTCGTGAAAAACTTTGCGGCACTCGCACGGCCACTCACCGACCTTCTCAAACAAGGCGTTCCATTTTGTTGGGGCCCTCCTCAAGCTGACGCCTTCTCTCAGTCAATCACCGCTCTAACGACACCTCCTATTCTTGCACATTTCGACCCCGATGCTTCTACAGAAGTGCGAACAGACGCAAGTGGTCACGGAATTGGTGCAGTTTTGGCGCAAATTCAGCGGGGCAACGACCGTGTAATCGCGTACGCAAGCCGTCTGCTTTCTAATTCTGAACGCAATTATTTTATAACAGAACGGGAATGTCTCGCTCTTGTTTGGGCGGTTTCGAAATTCTGTCCTTACTAGTATAACCGCCCTTTCCGTGTCATCACAGACCATCACGCGCTGTGTTGGCTTTCTTCTCTGAAGGACCCCACTGGACGACTTGGTTATTGGGCATTACGCCTAAAGGAGTATTCCTACTCGGTTGCTTATAAGTCTGGACGTCTCCATCTGGACGCCGATTGCTTATCCCGCTACCCTGTTGATTAGCCCGACGAACCAGACATCAAGCCTAGCCTTAGCGTCATGTCAATGTCCCAGTTTCTTCAGATAGGTGGTGAACAACGTCGTGATGCTTCTCTGCGACAACTTATTGACGGTCTCAAATCTGCTCCGAACGACACGTCACTTCGCATGTACGTCCTCCTGAATGGCACGCTGTATCGTCGTAGCCTCCAGCCAAATGGCCCTGAGCTCCTTGTCGTGCCGAAAAATTTGCGTTCAACCATGCTGCACGAGCTTCACGATGAAACAACTGCTGGTCATTTGGGTGTATCTCGGACGTACGACCGCGTGCGTCGCCGCTTCTTTTCGCGTGGTCTCGCCCGGTCCGTTCGCCGTTACGTGTCCTCTCGCGATAAAGGCAAACGTTGGAAGCGACCTACTGCGCCCCCGGCTGGACTTTTTCAACCATTCTCCATCCCAACCGAACCTTTTTTTCGTGTTGGTATAGATCTTCTCGGTCCTTTTCCCGAGTCGAAATCGGGCAACAAGTGGGTCGCCGTTGCTATAGACTACCAACTAGGTATGCCATCACTCGAGCGCTCCCCACCAGCACCGCTACTGACGTTGCGGACTTTTTGCTCCATGACGTCATCCTACACCATGGCACTCCTCGCCAATTACTCACGGATCGCGGCCGCGCATTTTTGTCCCGTGTAATCGACGATCTTCTGCGCTCTTGCTCGATGCACCACAAGCTGAACACTTCCTACCATCCCCAAACAAATGGCCTTACCGAACGCCTAAATCGGACCCTCACGGACATGCTCGCGATGTATGTGTCCTCCGACCACCATGACTGGGATCTGGCGCTACCTCACGTGACCTTCGCGAACAATGCTTCGCACCACGACACTACTGGTTATTCACCCTTTTATTTGCTTTATGGCCGTGATCCGACGTTACCACTCGACACCCTACTTCCAATCAGTACAACGCCGTCAACCGAATATGCACGCGACGCTATTGCTCGTGCCGACCACGCACGTCAGATCGCCCGCTCTAGACTTTCGGCTTCGCAAGCCACCCAGAAAGCTATCTATGACAGCCGGCATGCTGACATTCACTTCTCACCCGGTTCTTTTAGTCTCCTGTGGTGCCCAGTTCGTCGAGTTTGACAGACTAATGGACCGACTGGACTACGCCCCCTTCAGGGGTGTATCAGCTACCGCAACGCTATCGACATCGTACACCTATAAACAGTGCTCCATGCCTGACAATCAGAGAAGTTATTGTCTCACTACATGGGTCCTTACCGTATCATCCGCCAGGTAACCGACGTCACCTATGAGATCATTCCTGCATCTGAGACCACAAGCCTGCCTGCAACCACACCCAGTGATGTCGTGCACGTCAACAGGCTAAAACTTTACCCCCTGCCTACTGAAGACCGTAGTTGATGTGCACCGAAACGGCGCTTTTACCGCCGGGGGGGGGGGTAATGCTACGTAGCTGACATATCAGGAGTCAGAAGACGACAACGAGGAAGTGGTCTGTCGGTTGTGCGTGCTGTCCTCCATCCTAGTCGACGCCATACGCATCAGTTTGAATATAGATTTTAAATAGACACGCCTCGTGTCATTTTTACGTAACAATACGTTGGTTTCCCTTCCGTAAACATAACATAGCAAAGTTGGAGGGTGTACAAAGAAAGGCACTTAGGTTTATCTTTAATAAGTATCGTCGTCACGACTCTCCGACTGAACTATTAAAGCAAGCCGCTTTACCCACTATATAAGATCGAGCCAGACTGCTTCGCCTTAAGTTTCTTTTCCTTCTCTTAATGGCAGCATGAAGATCAATGCGAACAACTATTTACTACACTCGGATACAACTAGTTCCTGAACTAAACATACCAAGCACTTAACTGAATACAGGTTTCACAACAACATTTTCAGGTATTGTTTTTCCCGCAAGCAATTCGAGATTGGAATGGCCTAACAAACGATGCTATCAAGTGTACATCACTCGAAGCTTTTATCTCCAAGATATCAGGTCATGCTTTATAGTTACCATCTCCAAGCAAGATTTCTGCGTTACACAATAATAACATGTTTCACTTCTCAGTTATCTTTTTTACTGCAGGAAAATTGCGCTACTCATGAATTATGCTGTACTTGTCGGGCCTTACACTGAGTTTGTTGGATGTCATATTGTCATTTTTGTTGCGATTGTATATTTTGTTGCCTAGTGCATATGTACTGTCTAGTCGAAACTAGCTTATATTAGGGCCTACTTCAACTGTGTTATTTTGAATATGTATCTCCATTCTAATATGCTGTTCATTACTGCCATCATTCAGTATCCTTTGTATAGTTAATGTAGAGACCATATGCATTCTCTGATTCAACCTTACGTACGTACACGCCTACATTAAGATGACCCCTTTCCTGAAACAGCCTTAGAGGTGATGCTAGCAGTATCTTCAAATAAATAAATAAGTAAAAATAGTGGCTGCGGTTCCTGGATTTATGGCTGTGTTCGAAGCTTCCTCACCGGTCGTACGGCAACGGTGGGAATATACAACATACGGAGCGAAAAATTTGAGCTGCCAAACAGGGGTACACTTTAAGGCTCTGTTGTGTCACCACTCCTTTTCAACGTGGCACTCCTTAAGCTCCGTCGGCTTCTCGAAAAAATATAGGACCTACGTCACGCCATCTACGCTGACGATATTACGTTTTGGACTCGAGGCAAGAGCACTGGAGAGCAAAACAGCTGCCTTCAGGAGGCGGTCAATGTCATAGAGAACTACCTCGGAAGCTGCGGCCTTCATTGTGCACTCAAGGCCCGCATGCGAGGAATACCTCCAACCTGCGAAGCGCCAGACCCATGCATCATCCTTCACGGGGTCCAAATACCGAAGATCACCTCGCTTTGCGTGCTCGGCTTGCACCTTCACCACGACAGATCAAGGGCCGCCACGCTTCCTGGGCTTCAATGCACAGTCTTCCAGCTCACGCACCTCGTAAGGAGAGTCGCAAACCGACGCAGTGGCCTGAAGTAAAACAATACCTTGAGAGTTGTGCAGGCTCTTCTAACCAGCCGAATCACCTATGGAACCCCGTACCTCGCCCTCAAAACATCTGTAGTCGACAAGCTGAATGTGCTCATCCACAAAGCTACCAAGCTCGCCATAGGGCTACCTCCAATGGCGTCGACCACCAGACTCCTAAGAATGGGTATACACAATACCTGGCAAGAGCTGGCAGAAGCCCAACGGACCAGCCAACTCGAGAGACTTGAGCTTACGTCGACGGGCAGATCGGTCCTTGAGCGCTTATTTTATTTATTTTTATTTAGAAAATACTGCGGTCACTGAAGACCAAGCAGGTGGGAAACATTACAATAAACAAATATGCAAACATCGAGAAAAAAAATTAAAGGAATAATCAGATTTGCAAGAATACAAAATGGATGATACAATGAATTTAAGAAAAAATATAACAAACCATATAAAAATGAATAATAAATAATGGCGAAAATGGAGTAATGTCTTAAAGCACACAAAAAAAGAATATACACATACGTACAGACAAATTTATACACATGGAAAAGCGTCAACTATTACAAGTACTGAGCACCAACAATCCGAAAAAGTGATATTGCATGAATACAGAGTATAAACATTAAATTAAGCACTAGCAGTACAGAGAAGGTGCGCTTATGTCACGGTTGAGATGCTCCGAGCAACGCTTTCTCAAAGTCATCAGATGAAATGACATCAGGTGGTAAGCTATTCCACTGAATAATTGTTCGGGGAAAGAAAGAATTTTTAAAGGTGTTAGTCCGCGTGGTGTATGGGAGCAGGTTATGCATATGACGATGCCTAGATGCGCGAGGAGAGAATGGTTGTATGTATTTATGGGCAGGAATATTCAGCTTACCATTATAAATGGAATGCAAGAATTTCAGGCGTGCGATTCTGCGGCGATCTTCAAGCACAGGAATATCGTTGTCTTTCATTAATTTTGTCGGAGAATCAGATATTTTAAACTTAGAAAAAATAAAACGTACAGCGCGTCTTTGAACCATTTCAAGTTTTTGAATGTCTTTTTTGTAGAAAGGGTCCCAAACCACTGATGTATATTCAAGTTTAGGCAAAATATACGCTTTGTACGCGAGCATTTTTAATTTCGGAGGGGCTTTTTTCAGTTTGTGCCTCAGAAAACCAAGCTTACGAGAAGCTGATGCGGAGACATTTGTTATATGTGCGGACCAAGAAAGTGTGTTTGTAATGGTTACTCCTAGGTATTTATATTCATTTACTTCACGTACTGGTGTTCCTAGGACGTTGTAGGTAAACGTGAATGGTTGTTTTTTTCTTGTCACACGTAGGAGTACCGTTTTGTCAGAGTTTAATGTCATTGACGACCGAGTACACCACTCACTAACTTGTGTTAATGCAAGACTTGGATCAACCTGATCTTGTTGGCATGTCACTTTTTTATATACTACGCAGTCGTCAGCGAACAATCGGATACTAATGTTAGACTCAACCGTGTCAGCTATATCATTTATGTATATAAGAAAAAGAATCGGCCCTAAAATACTACCCTGTGGGACACCTGATAATACCGGTAACGTGTTAGAAATATGTCCCCCCACGTCAACGTACTGAGCGCGGTTTGAAAGATAAGCCTCTATCCAACTTATGATGAAAGATGGAACATTCAGGTTTCGGAGCTTTATGAGAAGTTTGCCATGGGGAACGCGGTCAAATGCCTTGCTAAAGTCTAAAAAAACTAAATCAACCTGGCCTGAAAAATCAAGTATTCGTGCAATATCATGAACTGTTGCAACTAGCTGCGTGCACGTTGATAATTTTTTCCGAAAGCCATGCTGGGCTGGAGACAACAGGTTATTATTTTCAAGAAAATCGGTAATAAAGTGAGCAATAATGTGTTCAAGTACCTTGCAGCATGTAGACGTTAGGGAAATTGGGCGGTAGTTCTCCTTCAGCAGGCGATCACCTTTCTTATGCACAGCTACAACCCTGGCGAGACGCCAGTCATCTGGTAACGTTGCCGTTTTGAGTGATTCAGAGAAAACAGTGGTTAAAATATGCGATATTGGTTCAGCGTATCGACGCAAGAAAGAATTCGGTATGCCGTCAGGGCCACCAAAGGATTTTTCTTTTACGCCAAGTAACAGTGACAACACACCCTCAAAGCTGATAAGATCCGAATCAGGCAAGGATGGAACAATTTCGAGAGTTGTATCTTTTGAAGAAAACACGGAATGAAGATAATCATTCATAATGTTGAAAATTTCTGTTAAGTCAGTAACTACTAAGTCATTCTCCCTTAATTTTTCTAAAGTTGGAGCCTTATTTCCCAAGTATTGCCAAAATTTTTCCGGATTATTCTTTAAGAAACTCGGTAAGGTCGATGAAAAATATTTATCTCGGGATGCTGTTAGTGCGCAAGAAAGTTCAGCTTAAATTTGTTGAATACCATCGGGATTTCTGTTTGATTTCTTTTTGGCGCGCTTTAGTTTTCGCTTAATGTGTACAATGTCGCGGGTTACCCAGGGATTAGCCCTCCTTGTTTTAACGTGGCGGTCAGGAACAAAAGATTCTAAACAGTGCAGTACAGCATGCTTAAAGGATAGCCACAAAGAAATGACATCACTGCGGGGTTCCTGGTCTACAAGCTGCCATAATACATCAAGAATAGACTGATCATCAGCCTTCGCCATATCTTTTACGGTTTTTGTAACTGTTTTGGGGTGTTGCGTACTATCAGCAAGTTTACAAGTCACCAGTACTAGCTTGTGGTCTGATATACCCTCTTCAATGGCTACGTCGTACGACGGAATATCTCTGTTAAGAAATACAAGATCTAATATCAAACCATGATTACCAATTACGCGCGTGTTTTCAAGTACCACTTGTTGCAAGTCGCAAGAAAGCATAATGTCATACAGAGGGCTATCAATTACATTGGCAGTCAGCTTTTGCGACCACTTAATGGAGGGCAAGTTGAAATCCCCAGCCATTAAAATACGAGGACACTTTAACGACGACATGTGATCGCGTAGCAGTGATAAGAATTCGGGAGGAGAAGACGGGGGCCGATAGACAGCACATAGAACAAACACGTGGCCACAGCAGTTTACTTTTAGAAAAAGGCTTTCGTGGTCATCTATTTGCGCAAGTGCGCTGGCGGCAAAACTGTTTTTCAATATTATCGCCACGCCTCCACCCCTACTTGTGCGATCGCGTCGAAAGATCCGATACGACGGAGGAATTACATCCACATCACTGATATCACTATGTAACCATGTTTCAGACACCATCGTTATATGCGGATCATATCTGAAAATAAGTTGTTCAAGCTGTTCAGTCTTATTCGCTAAACTTCGAGCATTGAAACTAAGCAGTCTAAGTTCCTTTGAACGAGTGTGCGTGTGGGGTCATTGATTATCGCGTGGCCTAGGAGCTTCTCGGAAAAGGACACGCTGGTTTCTAGTCTCGTCCCATACGTAAAGGCTACCATCAATGCTTAGCTTCTCGTTAGCAAGGAAAACACGTTTTCCTCGAGATTTTTCATCCTGGGCGGTTTCCCAGAGAAGGCGCCTTTTACGCAGGGTGTATTGACTGTAGTCGTTCTGCAAATAAATTTTAGTGCCTTTGAGCATTTTAGCTTTCCGCATGACTGCTTCTTTTTCTAGGAAGTCCTGGAAGTAAACGATTACAGGCCTTTTGCCAGATTTTTGCCCAAGACAGTGAATTCTGGCAACAGAACGGACGGTTTCCCTTAGCTTCTGTGAGAAGAGCTCGTCGACCACTTCACGTCGCAGCGATTTTTCATTTTCGCCTTCCTGTTCACTAATTCCATGAATAATGATGTTGCAACGCCGACTGCGATCCTCAAGATCCGCCAGCTTAGTGTTTTGTTGTTGAATTACTTCATTTAAGCTTTGAACTTCAGTCTGAAGTGATTCAATTTCTGAAGTTTGTTCACGAATTTCTATTAACCGTTCATTAAATTCTACCCATTTTGCATTTAGGGATGACACGTTTTTTTCTGTTGTTAAAAGACGTTCTCGAATGTCGACTAGTTCAGACAAGATTGTGGCCTGGCCAGATTGAAGTGACGCGAACATTTCATCGACAGACGGACCGGGGTTAAGTTCAATGTCACCACAAACAAGCAGTTCACAGACACGAATGCAGTCGTACGCTATTAACAAGCATGTCCGTGGGCACGGCACAGCTAACAAAATCAGGTCATCACTTTTAAATGATGAGTAACTAACCTGTGTTGCAAACAGGAAACGGTTCATGAGTGACATGATGCCTCCGGTCTCGCCATGCCCACTGGTGAAGAAACGTTGGGGCAAGTCTTTTAAAGCCGGGTTGAGTGACGTCGTGCCATGCATCTGCTCACGTGATGACACCACTTGCGTAGTGAAGCCAAGAATCGGCTGCCAGTCAGACGATGACGAAATACAGGGCCAGAGGACGGGATCAGATTTGGCATCATCCATGTAGTAGCTTCGACACTTGCTTGCCGGGCATGATCCAACGGTGGCGGCCGCAGCCAGCAAAACCTGTGTTGCAAACAGGAAACGGTTCATGAGTGACATGATGCCTCCGGTCTCGCCGTGCCCACTGGTGAAGAAACGTTGGGGCAAGTCTTTTAAAGCCGGGTTGAGTGACGTCGTGCCATGCATCTGCTCACGTGATGACACCACTTGCGCAGTGAAGCCAAGAATCGGCTGCCAGTCAGACGATGACGAAATACAAGGCCAGAGGACGGGATCAGATTTGGCATCATCCATGTAGTAGCTTCGACACTTGCTTGCCGGGCATAATCCAACGGCGGCGGCCGCAGCCAGCAAAACCTGTGTTGCAAACAGGAAACGGTTCATGAGTGACATGATGCCTCCGGTCTCGCCGTGCCCACTTGGGCTACAGCGAAAGCTACATCTGCAAGGCAGACCGCAAAGAGGAAATGCCGCCGTATATGCGAGAATCATTCAGCATCGCCCAAGTACCGCGTAACATGCATTCCGAGTACCGTCGGGAAAGACGAATCGCTCTAGTCGACACCATTCGCAGAAGACACCAGCGCGATCCAGACACTCGATGCGTTGACGTGGCAAATTACCCTGACAAAAATGCCTACGCTTTAAGTGTGGTCGACGCAGAAGGACAAGAGCTGGCATCCGTCACCCTCCGGGTGCGGAGCTCTGAGTCTGCCCAGGAAGCAGCGATCGCCCTTGCCACTACGACTGGTAAAGACGTGGTCGTAGTTTTCACAGATTCCCAATCCGCTGTCCACAATTACACGCGAGGCTGAATCTCCGCCGAAGCTCTCAAAATTCTGAGAAAGAGCCGAACTCCACTTGCTTACACCTGCGCGGTATGGGTGCCGGGGCACGAGGGGCTCGAAGGCAATGAAGCGGTTCACGCCGTGGCCCACGGTCACGTCCACCGGGCCTTCCTCAGCGCCTCGCTTCACCCGCGGTTAGCCAGCGCTGCAGAAGAAATTGAGACCGTACCACCAACATACAACGCCATCCTACAACACTATCGTCTAGCCCGCAGGGTGTACCCGCCACCTCACCCCAAGCTGACTAAAGAAAAGGCAACAGCATTTCGGAGACTTCAAGCTAACACCTATACACACGGCACCCTACTGCATAGAATCTACCCAGCGCTATACGCCTACAACTGCCCGATATGTGACGTGCCAGACACACCGGCCCACCTACTACTCGAGTGTCCGTGGCGCCACGAAGATTCTAATACCAAGTCCGCAACGACTTCACGTATCGACCCCCTAGCCGATGTTGTGGGAGGCCAAGATTGCCGCACGTGACCTAGACGACAAACGAGAACTTATCGCCAGGGCCGGGAGGCGATTGCGGCCAGAGGATTGCTGGAATAAGGGACCCTCCCACCTAGGGTGACTCTGAGCTCACAAACTCGGGAACACTGATTAAAATAATAAATGTTTATTTTATTATGGCGCCTCAAGTCTGTTCCAGTTGCTCCTGCCAGTCGTAAATTACTGTAAAGATCTCTTCATTCGACCACAAAGTTCGCGTTCGTTGCGACCTAGTCGAAAGGCTTGCGACAATCACAGTCAGTTTGCTTCTAGGTGCTTTAACAGATCCGATGGAGCGAGAGTTGAACTAAGCTCTGAAGGCAACGGTCGGCTGCTTGTCGTCTGCTTGCCGTCTGCTTCTCCCGTTACTACACGCAGCCGATGCGAACCGTAAAATATGCAATAATTCAGATATTGTTTCGTTTTACACAGTTCAGAATTTGCATTTTTATAAATATCTAGCTCTTTCAAAGCGTTTTTAACGAACTATACTAGATTCTCTTGTTTATTGTACTTTCAAGCAGCTCAGTTAGGGGGTGCAGGCAGCAGCAAAATCACGATCGCTCAGGCAGATCGCGATGCGCTGATTGCGATAGTCTTGATCCCGATCATGCCTGATTGGGATGAAAAGTGACCGTGTAGCAGCACCTAATCTGGATCATGGTTATTTTGGATCGACACTGATCGCGATTAAATGTGCCCGTGTGACACCGGTATTAAGCGCTCTGGCCAGCTGTTCTGTATTAAAACCCAGATGCGGGAGACTTCAAGTGTCGTAGCTATAAAGTATTCGATATTGACAAAATTTTGGGATTACTTCAAAGAACGCGACTTATAATACCGTTTCTGAAGAAACATAAACAGAAGGATAATGTTCATAGATGATATTGTCACGCGTATTACTTTGATGTCGTCTGATTTCAACCATAAGTACCGTTTGTAAAGCTGAGCGCAGACAGGCCGCAATGGGGAGTTGCAGAAAAACGTTAGCAGGCATTGCGGGCACCATGCGAATTTTAGAATAACGTTTGCCCCCGTCAGGCAAAACTAGGAATTTTACCCTTCCTCCCCCCGCAAACCCGAATGCATGAAAGCTACACCATAGCCTCGACACCAGCACTTCGAGGGATTTGTGGACCGCACGCACAACACGCTATTATAGACTTTCTGTGGGCGGACCACTAGCGCGAACAGCGGCTCACGTTACGACGCATGCGCAGTGGCAGCTACTGCATTGCAAGTGCTTGCGGATATCTTAAAGCTTACACGACCACCGCTGATAACGTGAAATTTTCACTCACACACGTAAGAAAGACGGCACGGTGCGGTTAACGCTTGTCAGCTTCAGCGACAGCTAACTCTCTGTTCGCTGATATTAGTTCATTAGTTTGTATTGTAGTTCTCTTGTCAGCTTCAGCGACAGCTAACTCTCTGTTCGCTGATATTAGTTCATTAGTTTGTATTGTAGTTCTGAGTTTTCAGAACAGGGCTTTGCCCAGAGAAGGAGCTTTGCCCTGACCACGCAGATTGCCGACTTCGTCAAGGTTGCCACTACGCACCAAGCGAAAAGGGTGCGACTGTGTCGCAAATGTTATTGAACAAGAAGTAACAAAAAGACGCTAAAGATTTGTGCAAATGTCTTATGTACAGACATGTGTTATGAAGTCGCATATGTTTCATAAAACCAGTTCTTTACTCTTGCGTGAAGACGCCGGACACCAAACGTCTAGGCAACACCAAAAGCAGTAAGCTGAAACGTAGCGCTTGTTCTCGCGAGGATGGCAGCGTCTGAGAGTGCTGCACAAATCGACTTCCATAAATGGCGCTTACTTATCATTTATGTTTGCGCAACAAGATCATAGGAGTGCACGTAATGCTTATAAAGAAAGATAGCCAGAATTGCATCCACAACGGACGTTTCTTAAACATTCGGGTCTTTTTCAAACGTAGCTCTGAGACCTGGCATGGCTCTGTGGCCTGTATGCGAGGTCTAGGAGTTACGTCACACAGAGTTCTTGGGTTCAATTCATGCTGGAACTTTGACATTTTATTTCCATGTGACGGATCAACGCCGATGTCAGTTTCTTTTCTGAAAAATTAGCATGGTCGGTTCTCTCTAATAATTCAAAACTCTATTGAAGCGCACTAAAGAACAGACGGACAGAAGAGGCTGTCAACCACCTGTGGCATATCGTGGCTCGTGGTATACGGGTTCGACGACGTACGAAACCGGTTCCTGGCGTTATTCATGTCATGACTATCGAGTCGTGTTTGTCTATCTTACTATCGCTAATTTACGTCCACGCGAAGTTGAGGGGGCGATCACGAGAGTACTCAGACGCAGGAGTCATAGATAGTGGATAACAGACAGACAGACAGACAGACAGACAGACAGACAGACAGACAGACAGACAGAGACAGGCAGGCAGGCAGGCAGTCAGTCAGTCACTCAGACAGACAGACAGACAGACAGACAGACAGACAGACAGACAGACAGACAGACAGACAGACAGACAGATAGATAGATAGATAGATAGATAGATAGATAGATAGATAGATAGATAGATAGATAGATAGATAGATAGATAGATAGATAGATAGATAGATAGATAGATAGATAGATAGATAGATAGATAGATAGATAGATAGATAGATAGATAGATAGATAGATAGATAGATAGATAGATAGATGCAGCCAGACAGACAGACAGACATATGACCATTATGAAAAAACTAGTTTGTAATTCAAGCGAATACAGCATCAAAAAGTACGGCAAAATATTTAACGCAATATTCGGTCAATAATGCCTGTGTGGGTGACCAAAAGTAAGTATTCGCCGCTGAATGCGGGTGCCATAAAAGAGTCAAGTAGTTGACTGCTCAGCTCCTTCTTCGGTGAAGAGCTTGTGGTAGACGCCCTCTCGGCGCATCAACTCCGCGTGCGAGCCCTTCTCGACCACTTTGCCACGCTGCATAACGAAGATGCGGTCGACGTCCTTGATAGCGGACAACTTCGACGTTACGATGACGCACGTGCGGCCTTTACTCGCTTCCGTAATGGCGTTTTGCACCACCTGTGAACGTAAGCAACAAAAAGACCAAGGCCTATTTCGTTCGACAAACCGACAAGTTTCATGAGTTACATTTTAGCTCTTTAAGTCACATAGATATGACGATGCTAGGCTTTATTCGAAACGGAGAGTTGAGTGACATCCGAGTGAATTCTCAGCGAAAAAGTAGCGACGTTTGGCAGTTATTGTGTTCCTGGCGCCCTTTTGAGAAAGCGCGTTTGTTATACGTTCCTAACCATTTCATGGACTTCTAGGAAAAGCATTTAATATCTATCGCGGTGGTCTGAGCTCAAGCCCACGCCCTGTCGCGTTACAGCTGACTAT
Organism: Rhipicephalus microplus; assembly: GCF_043290135.1. Classification (NCBI taxonomy): domain Eukaryota; kingdom Metazoa; phylum Arthropoda; class Arachnida; order Ixodida; family Ixodidae; genus Rhipicephalus; species Rhipicephalus microplus. Next base: position 72,215,701 of record NC_134700.1, read on the forward strand.
AACCTCTATTCGACCAAGAAAGCGGGCTTACGCGCTCATTATCAACGTCCAGGCCCTTAAAGGCATCGTCGATCAACAGGATGCGTGGGTCTCGCACCAAAGCCCTGGCAAGGGCCACGCGCTTGGCCTGGCTCTCGGTGAGCAGATCCGGCGCTCCCGAAGACGGAAGGACCGTGTCGTAGCCGTGAGGCAGCTGCGTGATGAAGTCGTGTGCGTTGGCCCGCCGTGCAGCTGACACGACCTCCTCACGAGACACATCGCGGCTGTTATCGCCGTACGCGATGTTCTCAAACAGGTTGTAGCTACGCAGCAGCGTCTCTGAGCTCACGTAGCCCAGCTGCTCACGCATCCACGACAACCGCATCATCTTGGTCGAGATGTGGTCAATCAGCTGCAAAACGCAGATATTGTAAGATTTATGCTTTAACATGCAAAGTGCAACTGGACCTTGGTGGCTGAAAAGCTTAACAGTACGCAACAGCGTGGATAAACCGTGTCATATTAAAGGAGTCGTGAAACGGTCGCTTTACAACGACAATGCGATGTCATCAGCAGCCAAATGCGCTCACTATATCATCAGCCCGAGTGCATCTGCATAGACGCTTTGCCTATCGAAGAACGCGGAACTATATATATGGCTTATCGAGCGCGTGGAAGAGGTGCTCATCGGCGTCTGCCACACGTGATCCGCGTCCCACAAGAACGCTGCGTAATATGACGTCAGAGTTTAAGGTATTGCCGATTTTGTATGGCGAAGACGCTGATGGGTGTGCCGGTTTCACGCACTTGCAAGTACTCTAGAGTTCCGCGTTCCTCGATAGGCAAAGCATTACTAATGATTACGTCACCTAGTTAGTCCGTGTGGACGCCGCTGGCTTCTCATTGTCGCTTTAGAACGAGCGTTTCACGACCCCTTTAAATGAGAACACATAAACGTAGCTAAAGAAAAGTGATGGCAGGTACCACACACTGCCAAAAGAAGTGTAATGTGAAGTATTCAGACAGAAATTGCATGCACAGCATTTCTTACCTTTTAGACAAATCCAGCCATTCATGTCATGACACTCCGTACACATAGATTATTAAATACGACATGTTTTCTCGCTATACTTCAACACCCAGCATGATGGTGTAGTGGCTAAGGCACTCGGCGGCTCTCCCGCAAATCGCGGGACCCGGTGGCCGCATTTTCGGAAGAGGTGTAAACGCTTTAGGTTCATATGCTTAGATGTAGGTGTACGACTTTGGGTGGTTGAAACTTCTGGAGCCCTAGACTATGGCATCTTTCATAATCATATGGTGGTTTGGCGTGTTAAACTCCTACAATAAAAACTTTGGTATGTTTCAATGCATAAACTTCGGGCTCTCTGTGTGTCACTCTATTGAGCCACCCGTCCAAAGTTGAAGCAGTTACTGAACGCCCAGTAACCTTGAACCAATGTCTGCGTTTATGCTCGTGAACATTATCGATCAAAAAGTATATATGTGCAACATTAATGCGTAAGTATTATTTGGTGCGGTCTTTTACAAGAAAATACAAAGATACGGAACTCTGAAGACTGAAGTGTTTCTCCGGCTGTGCTAAACATACGACGCTATGCATGGAAAAGCGCTTTGTGGACGACATGGTGCTGCCACGTGGCAGTGGTCTTGGGTTCTTCACAAACTCATGTTATGTGAGGACACTGCCAGTTGGCATTCATATCTTTACCGAAAGACACTAAGCCTGAAGTAGTGCAGCCGGTATAAGGCTATGGTCTTTCAATAACATTTGCATTGAGGCACGCAGATACGCGCCCACTTTTGGTCATGCTGACATGCACACTCTGGTATACGCTCTAAATAACCTGTCCCCCGTGGTGGATCCCGGGCTACAGTACTTGGCTGCTGACCTAGACCTTGCGGGTTTTATCCACGCTGCAGGGGTCTTTATTCGATGCAGGCGAAATGGTAGAGGCCCCTGCACTGTGGGATGTCAGTATACGTTCAAAAATGACTGAAGGTTAGAATTTCTGGAGCCCTCCACTATGGCGCCCCTCAGATTCATATCTTGGTTTGGGACATAAAGCCTTAGGTAATAAAACAACCATCGCCATTTCGGGAAGTTTCTATCAAGTTCTTTGTGCACCTAATGTCTTACAGATGACAAGCATGTCATGGACATTGTCGGGGTCACCTGTCGTTTGTCTCTCACGCACTAGTGTTATTTTATCAAGTTTTGTTGTTCGAAAGAAAACGAAAAGTCTACGATGACAATACAATTACGCCTTTTCGTTTAAAAATTGCTTTGCCGTATTGGACGTAGAGTCAAATACAAAAGTTTATACACCACGCAAATGCGCGCCAAACTGCCTGTCCGCACCACCAGGTGGCGCGCCATTTACTATCGACCGTCGGAAGTGGTGGTAGAGGTCGGAAGTGGTGGTAGAGGTCGGACGTGTTTTTGGAGAGCTCCGGAACGACAGCTACAGATAAGTGTTTTTGCATGTTTCCAGCTTGCCTCTGTATGTAGCGTTATGAGAACGTAAGGCGCTAGCGTAAAGCTTGATTAGGTCTAGTACGTGTACGGTGTACGTTTTTTTTTAGTATTTTGTACTGTGTCTTTTTTTTCTCCAGCCACCACGTGGCTGAGGCCTGCGCGTAGACCGACCACGTGCATGCGCAGGTGCTGTGAAGTGTAGCGTATTTATTTATTATTGTGGTTCTTTTTGGCTTAGACCAGTGTATTTTAGTACAGTTTTCTAACACGTGGGCATCGGTAAACTGAGCTAGCCATGGTCAAAAAGACCGTAAAGTGTTCAGAGTGCGGGGTAGGGTGGAAGGTGGAAATTAGTGCGGAAAAGAAAGCAGAAGATGACGCCAAGTGTAGACAGTGCGAGTTCGAGGAGAAAATGAAAAATATGATGGCGGTCCAGAATGGGCTCATGGAGAAAATCGCAGAGCTGGAGAATGCATTGGCGAAGGAGCGAGAGAAAACGTCAGCCATGGAGGAAAGGCGCCGGGCAGCCGAGAAGGGCCTATCGAAGGTCTTGAAAGGGAACGAAGACGCAGGTGACGGCGGAAGCATTATGGCGACGACCCCCCCGTGCGGGAGAGATGAGGGAAACAGGCATGACAAAGGCAGATACATTGGCCACAGGGCCCAGCTACCGGGAAGTAGTTTTGAGGGAGGGAGGGTGCAAACCAGCAGCCGTGACTCACGCTAGTCACCTAGTCAGCAGCCAGGTGCAGGTTTCAGAAGGAATGTCTGAACAGGTCATCATCGCCGGTGACTCAAATTTAGTCCGATGCGCAGCGGCAATCAAAGAAAGGGTGAAAGGCGACAAGAGAGTTGCGATAGGGACGTTCCCAGGACAAACGCTGGGGACAGTAATGAGTCAAGCGGGTGAACAACTCGCAGCTAAAGCTAACAATCGTAACCTCGTTGTAATTGCGGGAGGGCTAAATGACGTCCTGAAAAAAGAATCGTCAGGACTAGCAACGACCTTGGCGAAAGGGGTGGATGACATGCGCACCGTGTCCCCCCAGGTGCAAATTGTAGTATGCACAGTACCGGAAGTACCAGTACGCAACGTCAACCTGCAAAGAGCGGTTGTCGACGCAAACAAAGAGATATGGCGAATTAGTCGAGAGAAGGGTTTCGAGGTAGTGGATTTAAACAGGGACGTGCACAGGTGGGGTGGATTCCAAAGAGACAAGATTCATTTCGATAAGAGGCTTGGACACGAGGTGGGCTGGCGACTGGCAGGACGCGCAGTAGCTTTTTTGGGGGGCTCACGGGCCCTTCGGAGTCCGGGGTAGCTCGTAACAGGGAAAACAACCAGGAGGACGCTTTGACAGGTAGAATTGCGAAAAACCAAAAAAAAGGTAACAGAAAAAGGAAAAAGGCGCGTGTTGCAATTAGTTACATAAACATGCAGGGTGGCAGAAAGAAGGCAAAATGGTTAGAGATTGAGGAGCAGTTAAACAAAGAACAGATAGGCGTGTATGCGGTTACAGAAACACACCTTAGAGACTTGGAAGAGCCACCACATATTAAAAATTATGTTTGGGAAGGGTGTAACAGGACCATATCGGAAAGGAAAGGTGGGGGTGTAGGAATGCTAATTCACCGCGGAGCCAAATGGGTTAGAGTGAAACAGACGTGTTCAGAGCACCTCTGGGTTCTGGGCACAGTAGGTGGAAAGGAAACGTGGCTAGGGGTAGCCTACTTGTGGACGGGGAATAACTGCAGAGAAAAGAATCAGGAGATAGTGGATTGCATGAGTGCGGATATTAAGGAATTTGGTAATGGGGCCGAAATCATCCTTCTAGGGGACATGAATGCCCACATACATGACCTTGACGGATATTCAGACACCAATGGGAAGTTATTACTAGATCTTTGCGAGCAACATAGTCTGGAGATAGTTAACACGGGGCCTAAATGTTACGGCCAGATCACATGGGAAGTCGGAAACAAGCAATCAAGTATTGATTATTGTCTCATGACTGAAGGAATTTACCACAAACTGACAGAAATGAGGATAGACGAGGAAGGCATTAACAGCTTGGGTAGTGATCATAAACGAATAACATTACAAATGGGATACGAAACTGAAAATATGAGCATGGAATCAAAGTCTGGCAGCTCGTATTTAAATGACAAACAAATAATAAATATAGCCGCAAGAGTCGAGGAAAAAGTAGGCGAAATACCAGGCAAGGACTGGGAGTATAGTGAGCTGTTACATCTAATGACGAAGGAGATAGGGAAAGAGAAGAAAACTGTTTGCTGGAAAGGAAAAAGGAAGCCAAAAAGTTGGTGGAACAAGGAAATCCGGGAGGCGATCGAGAAGCGACGCGAAGCATCACGGGAGCATAGAAAGGCAAAAAAGGAGAAGCGGCCGCAGGACGAAGTCAAAAAAATATGGGAAATATATTTAGAGAAAAAATCCCTTGTACAGAAATTGGTAGAGACAAAAATTAAAGGTGAAAGTGAACGCTGGATGACAGAGATACACGAAAAAAAGGAGGCCGCGCCTAGGATTTTTTGGAGCCACATAAAGGCGCTAGGTAGGAAGTCTGTCACAACGCAACAACATATTCTAGATGAAGGAGGAAATCAATTGGAAGGGTACGAAGCGCTAGGTTACATTTAAAAGGTAACAGCCGATTCGTTTCAAAAGAGCGTCCAGGGGATCTCCCCGGTGAGTAAAAGTGTGGCGGAGAAAGCAACAGAGGAAGAGCTAGTACTTGATTATTTCAACTGGAAAAAGGCCAAAGGAAAAATTCCAAAGCGCACTGCCGCGGGTTTAGATGGGATTCCCGTTAGCCTCATTAACGAACTAGGACATAACACTAAAGAAGCATTGTTAAAAGCAGTAGAAAAAAGCTTAAAGGACGGACAAATACCGGACAGTTGGCGACAAAGTAGAATGAACTTAATCTATAAAGGCAAGGGAGAAAAGGACAAGATTCGCTCGTATAGACCACTAACCATTACATCGGTACTATACAGGTTGGCGATGCAAGCAGTAAAAATGAAAATAGAAACATGGGCCGAACATAACGATATTTTGGGAGAACTTCAGAACGGATTTCGAGTCGACAGGCGGTTAGACGATAACCTGTTTGTTCTCACTCAGTGTATAGAAATATCTAAAATAGAGAATAGGCCCTTGTACGTGGCTTTTCTAGACATCACTGGGGCATACGACAACGTTAATCAGGAAATTTTGTGGGATATATTGAAAGGAATGGGCATGGGCGACGACTGTATACAGCTTTTGAGGGAGATATACCGAGAAAATACAGTTTGCATAGAGTGGGAAGGAATGCGTAGCAAAGAGAACGTTGAGGTTAGCAGGGGTCTGAGACAGGGATGTCCTTTGTCCCCGCTTTTATTCATGCTGTACATGGTGAGTATGGAAAAAGCGCTAGAAGGTAGCAACATTGGTTTTAATCTGTCACACAAACAGGGCGGCATGATGATTGAGCAGAAGCTTCCAGGTTTATTTTATGCGGACGATATCGTCTTATTTGCGGACAGTCGAGATGATATACAGCAGCTGGCGAATATATGCGGAAGGGAAGGTGAAGCTCTTGGACTAGGATTCAGTGTAACGAAGTGTGGATTGATGGTATTCAATGATCCCTGTGATCAGACGGTGTCCATACAAGGCCAAGAAATACCGAGGGTAAGTGAATACAAGTACCTTGGAGTATGGGTAAATGAGAGTGATAGATACATGAAGGTACAGGAAAAAGCCTCGGCAGCAAAAGGAAAGAGGAATGCGGCAATAATGAAGCACAGAGCGTTGTGGGGATACAATAGGTATGAGGTGCTTCGAGGTCTGTGGAAGGGTGTAATGGTTCCAGGGCTTACTTTTGGGAACTCAGTGGTGTGCATGAGGGCAGAGGTGCAATCGGGAATGGATGTAAATCAAAGGACTGTGGGACGCCTCGCGTTGGGTGCTCACGGGAAGACGACAAATGAGGCTGTAAAGGGCGATATGGGGTGGGCAGGTTTTGAGGCGAGGGAAGCGCAGAGCAAAATAAGGTTCGAAGAAAGGCTAAGAAATATGAAGGAGAGTAAATGGGCAGAGAAGGTGTTCCGTTATTTGTATAGGAAGAGCGTGGACACACAGTGGAGAAAAAGAACTAGAAGACTCACTAGTAAATATACGGCTGGTATTGTGAGCCGTATGTCAACAAAGAGCGTTAAGGGAAAAGTCAGGGAGGTGGAGAGGATTTACTGGATGGCAGCTATGGAGAAAAAACCGGCTTTGAGTAACTACCGAAAGGGCAAAAATGAAATAAGGAGGGAGGCATCTTACGATAATTCAAGGGGAAGCGCTTTACTGTTTGAAGCGAGATCGGGTTGCCTTAGAACGCGTAGTTATAAAGCAAGATTCAGTAAAGAAGAAGAACAATGCACATGCTGCGGGAAAGATAAGGAAACGGCGGAGCATGTTCTGATTGAATGTGGAGATATCCACCCAGGTGTACGTTTGGGCACGAGCCTACAGGAAGCCTTGGGTTTTAGGGACAACAATGGAAAGCTGAACACACCCGCGATTGAAATAAGTAAGAGACGGTTAGAGTATTGGTGGCAGAAAATTAGAGAGAAAGGACAAAAATAAATATTGGAAAAATAAAATATGGACAGTGTGCCGTAAATGGCAGAGAACTTAAGCTGAAAATTTACCTTTTTTTCCATTAAGATAGAATTTATCGAAGTAGAGGCATTAGGCCAACATAAAAAAGGAAAAAAGGTTTTTTTTTTGTCGAGCCTGGTGGCATACTTGTCACCACCCCGTTATAAAGGGGACGCTCATAGCATCCATCCATCCATCCACCGCGACTATTGGAGTTTAGTTCGAACTGGCCTGGTGGATCGACTGGCACAGCTCCCGATCAACTGCGCAAGTAAGTATTTTTGCATGTTTCGAGCTTGCTTTTAAAATTATTAAACCAGCAGTTGAAACCTTTGAAGCATACAATGTACGGCTTTTTCGGGGGTCAGTTACCAGGTATTTACTAGTTTGTGTGTGTTTGTCTATTTTTCTTGCCATCCCGATGGGAAAGTGCACGTACGGCGAACACGCAAGTTTTTGTAGCAGAGCTCACACTTTTTTGTAAGGCAGGGTTCGTGGTACGCCGTGTTTTGTAATTATCGAGTGGGACAAGTCATAAGAACAATTCGTGGAAAAGGGCATGCTTGAAAAACCTGTACAATATTCAGGATGCAGGGTGGGTTTGAATATGAATTCAAGTGCAGACTCGAATGGAGAGGAAGATGACGCCAAGCGTAGGCAATGTGAGGTCGAGGAAATAATGGAGAACATGATGGTTGCCCAGAGTGAACTGCTGATGAGAATCACCGAGTTGCAGATTGCGTTGGCGACAGAGCAAGTAAAAAGGAGGGCTATAGGAGAAAGGCTCAAGTCCGCCGAGGAGACACTAGTGAGGGTGAACAAAGGAGCGGCTGACGGAGAGAACGGTAGCGCACCGCCCACCAGAAAAGTGAAAAAGAAAGAGCAAGCAAGTTCGAAAAACAAGGTTCAGCCGGTCCAATGGTCCCAAGACGCAGCTTCAGCAAAGTAGTGGTGGGGCTGGGAGGGAACAAAGCAGCAGGCGTGAGAGGTGCAAGTAACCCCCAGGTGCAGGAAACTCCAGCGGAAAAGTAACCGCACGTGATAATCGCCAGGGGCTCGAATTTGAATCAATGCGGAGAAGGACTCAAAGAGAGGGTAAGAGGTGACGAGAGCGTTGCAGTAGGGACGTTCACAGGACACAAGCTGGAAGCAGTCATGAAGCAAGCGAGCGCAAAACCTAAAGCAACAACTGATAGACAAAACCTCGTGATAATTACAGGTGGTTTAAAGGATGTCTTAAATGTAGATACGGTAGGACCAGCGACCACACTGGCGAAAAAGGTCGAATATATGCGTGCCATTTCTCCTCGGGTACAGGTAGCGATATGCACAATATCGGAGGTGCCGGTACGTGACGGCAACCTGCAAAGAGCGGTTGTAAACACAAATCAAAAGATATGGTGAATAAGTCGAGAGAAAGGCTTTGAGGTGGTGGATATAAAGAAAGGTTCATAGGTGGGGTGGTTTTGAACGAGACATAATTCACTTCGATAGGAGGCTAGGTCATGAGGTGGGTTGGCGTCTTGCAGGACGCGCAGCAGCGTTTTTGGGGGGGGGGGCACGTAGGCCCTTCGGGGTGCAGGATAGCAAGTAAAGAGGAAACAACCAGGGAGACTCTTTGACAGGTGGTATAGACTGGTATAGACAGATATGATTTCAATGTACCACCATTATCTAAGACACGTACAGTCCAGAGCAAAAATCGACGTAGCCACGAGGGCCGAGCCAATTCAGATGTTAGTTATATTAACATGCATGGTGGCAGGAATAGGCTGAAGAGGGAAAAGATGGAAGAACAGCTAAGGGAAGAGAAGCCGATGGTATATGGTTTGGTAGAAACACATCTTAGGGATGTGGAACAACCTCCCAACAATCTGGATTACGCGTGGACATATTGTAATAGAACAGAAGGCAGCAGAAAGGGGAGTGGTATTACGGCATTCATTCATAAAAGCACAGACTGGAAAAGGGTCAAACAGGAGTGCAAGGAACATTTATGCTAAAAGGGAAAGTGGTAAGGCAAATGACACTCCTGCGTTTTGTATACTTGTGGACAGGGGCACAATCCATAGAGGAAAATCAACAAATGGTGCAGTGCATAGGAAATTGACTAAGAGAAGAGTGCGAGGCAATGATATTAGGAAATATGAATGCGCACATAGAAGATAAGGGTGGATATACTGAGCAAAAAGGCAGAATTCTAATGAATATGTGCGAAAGGGACTATTTATTCAATTGTAATAACACCAATATATGCGTAGGGCAGATAACATGGGTGGTGGGAAGGCTGCAGTCGACGATAGTAGTAGTAAACAACTTCATTATTTTAGACAACTTTCTTGTTTTTAAACAACTTTATTACAGTCGACGAAAGATTACGCAATAATGTAACAGAGGACGTATGATCAGCTAAGGGTGATAAACATAGAGAAATATAGGTCCAGAAGCTTAGGTAGTGATCACAAACGTACCAAGCTGAGTTTTGGAAGAGAAATAAGAAAGTTGGCATTATGAGCAACCACACGGTAAATATTTATTCAGAAAGGCAAATAGAAATAGCAACTAAAGAGAATGAGAAAATTATCACCGAGGATACTAAAATAGAGTGGTCGTACACAAATCTAACTCGATTGTTTGAGTTTGAGCTTGCTAGGATGCGAGTCAAATCACCAGAAAAAGCAGGCACAAACCCAAGAGCTGGTTGGATTAGGAAGTTAGGAGAGCCATAGCAAGACGTCAGAAGTCCTCCAGGGATTAACGGTATGCGAAACCATGGGGCGAAGCGGAAGATGATACCAAAAAAATGGGATAAATTTTTGATCTGCAGAAGGGAAGCGTCCAAATTTATCACTGACAATGTTAGAAGGGGACCAAGGAATGGCGGAAGTGAACAAAAAGATAGAAAGGCTGCTGCAAAGCTTTAGAATGCTCTTGATTCTTTGAGTAATAAGACAAGCATGAAACAGAGGTTTATAACTACAGTTCAAGGGGTCATACTAGAAGGGCATGAGGCAAGGAAATATGTAAAAACAATGTTGACAGAAAGATTTGAACACCAATAAAGCGCTGCATGCACCGTATCTGAAGAGGATGGACCAATTAGCTCAGTGGCTCCACTGGGACGACAGTGGGAAAGGGCAGAGAAAAGAGTTCCCAATAGCACATCAACAGGCCCTGACGCCATCCCGATCATGCTAATAAGGAAACTAGGACCAAACTCTAAGCAAACATTAAGAGAGGCAGTAAACAAAGCAATAATGAAGGGTGAAGCTCCCAATGGGTGGAAACTGAGCAGGATGAACTTGATCTATAAAGGAAAGGGAGACAAAGCCAATATAAACAACTACCGTTCTATAATGGTGACATCAGTAGTTTACAGGCTGGTGATGCAGATAGTAAAGGAAAGACCACAGACAAAGGTGGAGAATGAGGGGGTGCTTGGAAAACTACGAAATGGGTTCCGTAAACGAAGGAGGTTGGGGGACAATCTGTTTTCATTGATGCAGTGTATTGAAATAGCAGGAAAAGAACACAGGCCCCTATGGCAGGCATTTATAGATATCAAAGGACTTACGATAGAGCGATTAAAAAAATTTGTGGAGAATACTGGACACACTAGATCTGAAAGATGGAATAACTAATCTTCTAAAGGATATCTGTAAAAGTAACAACGTAGTTATTAAATGGGAAGAACAGGTATATGAACCTATAGAGATACAACGCGGGCTTCGACAAGGATGTCCCTTGTCACCTTTGTTATTTATGCTGTATCTCCAGGGACTAGAAGCCCAATTAGAGGGGAATCAACTCGCCTTAAGCCTCTCTTTTGCCAAGCAAGGAAAACACATTAAACAGTAATTACCAGCATTGATGTGTGCAGATGATATAGTAATAATATCTGACAACAAGGAAAATCTGCAGGAATTTATAGTCATCTGTAGTAATGAGGGAGATAGATAATATTTGAAGTTCAACAGGGGAAAATCGGCAATCATGATTTTTAATGATAACAAATGCAGTGAGCATAACATACTGGAAGTCCCGCTAGAAATAGTGAATAAATACAAATACTTGGGCATATGGATAAATCACGGAGATGAGTATCTAAGGGAGCACAGAAGAAACATAATGACTAAGGGCACCAGGAATGCAGCTGTAAGGAAAAATAGGGCACTGTGGAACTGCAATGGGCATGGCGTTGTGAGAGTGATTTGGAAAGGTGCCATGGTCCCGGGTTTGACGTTCGGCAATGCGGTGTTGTGCATGAATTCAGAAGTTTAGGCAAGATTTGAAATTAAACAACGTGGCATACGTAGACTCGCTTTGGAGCATACGGGAATGCCCCAAATCAGGAGGTATCAGGGAGACATGGGATGGACATCGTTTGAGTGCAGGGAAGCTGGCAGCAAGATAGAATTGGAGGAGTGGTTGAGAAATAAGGGAGAGGAGCGTTGGGCTAGGAAAGTTTTCAGTTAGTTGTACATGAAGAATGTCTACACCTAATGGAGAAAACGAACTTCAAAACTGTCAAGCAAGTATCTAGACAACAGCAGAATACCACGCCAAAAAGAAATATCGGTTAAGAAGGGGTAGGAAACAGAGAGGGACATGGGCAAGATGGGAATGCTTACGAAGTCATCACTAGAGATCTACCTAACTTTTAAGCAGGAAATTGCAAGGGAAAAGATCTACGATAATTTTTAGGGGTAGTTCTCTGCTCTTCGAGGCTAGAATGGGAGTATCGCGGACCAAGACGTACCCAGCAAAACACGAAGGCACAGGCACGGTATGTAGTGCATGTGGACAAGAGGAGAAAACGGCTTAGCATTTGATAGTGTTATGTAAAGGGCTCCACCCTATAGTCCCATCCATTCATCCAGCCACCCACCCACCCACTCATCCACCCATCCATTCACTCACCCACCCATCCATCCATCCATCCACAGGGTTAGGCCAGAAACGGATCTTGTTCTTATTCACTAGCCTTCAAATTTTCTACCGCCACGTAGCGCACTGTTAGTTGACTATTTTCACGAGAAGCGGTTATTTGCAGCACGACCATCACATTTCATAAAGGGATCGAAGCCATCACAGCGAGCCTCAAACAGCATTTTGTTGAGATATCACTTTGTGATATAGATTGCGACTGATACCACTAAGACTACCCTCGAGACAGAAGCACGCACACGCAGATTCCGAAAAGCGCGTTCCGTTAAAAAGTCCAAGGCAATGATTCCTTGTAGCCGCTCAAAAAAGAGACAGGCTATAAATTGAGAAAGGCGTGTTTAAGCCATAAATTGAGAAAGGGTGGGTGGTTGGATGTATAGATGGAAAGTGTTTTCGGTAAGCTAACAAATGCTTCGCATTTAATAGACGTGATCAAGGTGCACTTGGTCACCCAAAAATAGCCTCCCGTTGAATAGCATGTAGAATTGTCTTATAGTCGTGTATAGAGGTGAGCACTCTTAGGTTGAACTCGTGAGTGCGTGGACGCGCTAGCGCAGCGCCAGTTTTTTGCTGGCGCGGGCGCACGTCGAAGCGTAGCGATAGCTGGTTTTTGCCGTCGGATACTACTATTGAGCGCGAAATTCAGTAGTAGCAAAACGACGATCTCGCCTGTCTGTAGTACGGCAAGAACGGCACGCTCGTGTCAGCATGCGTCGCTACGCTTCGATGCGTGCCCCCGCTTGCTAACTGTCACTGCGTGGAGCGTGGCTAAGCGCTCACGTCTTCACCCTAACAGTGCCCCCTGCTGTACGTTCTAGAATATGCGTAGTGGCACTGCAATATTAAACACCTTGTTAACTTTTAAACATCGTAACTATTCCCTCTGAATCAGCGTTACACAGCACTGATCCTTGTGTTAATGACTGTTAATTTTTAAAGCTTTCATTAAGGGTGCCTCTTCGTATCTGATCTTTGATCCAATGAAGAATTTTGTCACGGCATATCAGTATCAATTATATGTGGGGTTTAACATCCCAAAACCACCATCTGATTATGAGAGACCCCGTCGTGGAGGACTCCGGAAATTTCGACCACCTGGAGTTCTTTAACGTGTGCCCAAATTTGAGCACACAGGCACACAGCGTTTCCGCCTCCATCAGAAATGCAGCCGCTGCAGCCGGGATATGATCCCGCGACCTGCGGGTCAGCAGCGGAGTACCTTAGCCACTAGACCACCGTGGTGGGGCCACACATCAGTATTAGCAAAAAATATAACAACCTGACAGTTTCTCAAAGTAGCGATATACATATAGTGTTGTGAAGCTGTTTATTCATTTATGGTCCCTGCGCTGTCCTCCTGTGCGCCTGATGCCGCTTGGCACGCATTGGAAAACTGTAAATGGGGTTAAAGATTTGCATATGGCACTGTGGAACTGCAATAGGTATGGCGTTCTGAGAGCGATTTGGAAAATGAAATTTAAATTAAAGCGCTGAAAAATTAAATTTGCTTCTGAAAAAAGCTGTTTTTATTGTGAAATCTTAATGCGTCAGCTATATATAACATGACCCAAGTATTAAGGCATCACATACTAAAACTCGGGAACTATACTGATAGCGCCAAAACCACCTGTATTGTAGTTATTACAAAACAAATGGCGTTTGGGCTCATGCCGACATCTCGGTCGTGCAGTTATTACGAGTTGGCCATGGACGTCGTGTTAGTTCTCAGAAATCGTAGTTTTAAATGCGAAAAAGTTCCTAAAGAACATCTATCTATCTATCTATCTATCTATCTATCTATCTATCTATCTTTATATCTATCTATCCGCAGAAATCTTTGTGCTCTCCACACCGTATTGTTAGGGTTTATACTGAAATAGGTATGTCGCAACGTGATTTTGACGAACAACAAATGCTGGTTCAACAAAAACAATCATGTCTAAATTGTCATCAACACACCGTTCACAGTTTACATGCCATGGCCGTGGTACTCGTGCGGCCGTTTCCTCAACCTAATATAACCTAAAATTGCTGTGATGAGGCATTTCTGCTTAATGTTCAGAGTACGTATGGCTTAGCGCCTTAGTGGAGCACTCAGGAAATTTCAACAACCTGGGGTTTTCTGAACGACTAACCGTATTTGAGCAGAAGAGCATACATTTTCGCCTCCATCGAGAATGCAGCCGCTGCAGCCATGTCTTGATACCGCGGCCTGCGGGTCAGCGGCTGAGTGCCATAGCGGCTAGACCACCGTGGAGGGTCAAGTCATTTCTGCTTGACCGACATACATGGTAAGTGGAAATATGAAAACCATGCCGCACGTGTCATCTGCAACATAACTTGCATGCCACGCTCATGGCAAGCTCGCAGCCACTTCGCTTGCTTTATTTACACCAATTATGGTATTGGGCAACGGGCCTGTAAGGCACTGCAACATGTTTGATGGATGGGGTTTAACATCCCAAAACCACCATATGATTATGAGGGGCGCCTTAGTTGAGGGCTCTGGAAATTTCGACCACCTAGCGTTCTTCGACGTTCAACAAAATTTGAGCACACAGACCTACAACATTTTCGCCTCCATTGAAAGTGCAACCGCCGCAGCAGAAATTCACTCCTGCGACCTGCGGGCCAGGAGTCGAGTACCTTGGACACTGCACAATCACGGTGGGGTTCAAGTGCAACAAGGCTTGCATGTCGGGTTCGTGGCACTCTCACGGTCGTATTGCTAGCTTGATGTACAGTGTTAATTTTTATGAAAGGTAACATGGCGATGTGTGGCCTGTGCGTTCCGGCAGCTGCTGGCAGCGCGTTTGGACGGGAGCGAGAGCAACCACAGTCTTTTTTCGCATCATCTCGCGGTGGGCCAAAAAAAAACCAATCGATACTGATACACAACGATGAAATTGCAACCCCTCCCCTTTCAAGGCGATTACGGGCTCTCGCTAACCGCCTTGAAGGGGGAGGGGGTCGCAATATTACCGCTGGTTCCGTATCAGCAACGAATGGTTGTTTTCCTCGCCGCGAGGTGATGAGAAGAGAGACTGTGGTTGCTCTCCCTCCCGCTCAAACGCGCTGCCAGCTGCCGCCGAAGCGCGCATGCCCCGCGTTCCCATGTTCCCTGTCATAAAAAGTGAAACTGTGCACCAACACTGGTATCGTGTTACGTGACCTTGTGATGAACATAATAGACAAGCGGTACGATGGAAATCATGATTAGTTTCGTGCAACAATACTGGCATGCCATGCTCATAGCACGCTCACAGCCAGTTCGGTGGATCCAAATGCACAAACTTTTAGATTGTGTGACGTGTCTGTAAGGCAAACATAAATGGCAGATCGTATAACGAAAATCATAAAATTCTTGTTATGCATGGTCATGATACGCTCGCTTCTAGTCGTTTTGATAGCTTCACGTACACACAAATTCGCATTGCGCGACATGTCTGCATTACAAACACAAATGACAGGAAGTTACATGAAAATGACGACATGCGTCTCGTGTACAACGTGATTTACATGCCAGGCTCATCGGACACTTGCGTCCATTTCACTAGCTTTATATACACCAAAATTGGTATTGCTCACCATGACTGTTTGGCGAAAATAAATGACGCGTCTTAACGAGTAAATCATAATATGCACGAACGCATAGCACAATTTTATCCTTGCTGCCTACTTTGCATTACAGCTATTTTCACAATGCCTGAAATCTGCTTTTCTTTTTTAAGGCAGATCTTTCAAGTATTCTCTCCCCTTCTGAATCTCTCACAAGTTGTAAACGAGCGCAAGGAGACAGCGAAAGATGGAAGGAAATGCGGAGCGTAGAAATGACAAGGAAATCGTAAGGATAAATGCCAACTGGCACACAAGGTTAGCCATGGTATCTGCGACCAGCACCCGTCGAGGTCAAAGCTCATCCGCTTGACTGCCAATGGACTCATACTGTGTTTAAATTTCCCGTTAGGTGAAGCTGCGATAGTCGGAAATATGGGTGGCGCGAAGAAATCTACACCTGTGTAGATATGATTATAATACCGCGATTGAAGAGAAAGTTGCGCGCGTTGCCGTATAGGCTGTTATTGATTATAGGCATGTATGTATTTCCAGTACCGCCGACTGCCTTGCAATGTTTCGGATCGTCGGTATCACTCAACATTTTTTCGTTTTCTAGGACGACAACCTAAACACTTCAGGGCAGGCTCGTGGCCACGAATGTTTTTTAAGGGCCAACCTTTTAAAGGGATTGAAAAACCCGTGTTTCTAATTTTTTTCTCGATAAAACACCTTCCTCTATAGCCAATTTGTGGCAGACAAACAAGAGCGAAACAAAAAGTGTAAACAAACAAACGCAATCCAACCGGTTTTTTTAATATATCTGCTAATATAGCCAACATTATCTGCATTATCTCGTCAAAAAAATATTACGCGCTAACAACAATCACGTGTTATTATAATGCATCAGCGCATTCACAGCAACACACTACGTCAAATGCACATCTAGCTAAAAACTAGGAAACGTACAAAAATCGTCAGTAAATATATGATCCAAATAGGCCAGCTACCAGTTTTGCTTCACCCTCCTCTGTCTAAACTTCCGGTTGGGGGAAGGGCTAGGGCACTTCTCATGCTACGGGCCTGCTTCAGAGTAGAAGCTTTCGGTAGGGGAAAAAATAAGGCAATAGCTGTAAGAACAACGTGGAGCACTGGCGAAATTAAGCGCGAGCTGCGAACTTTGCTGAAGCTAAAATGAAAAGTATCTCTATTTCAGAACAGTGGTGGTAGTATATTTGTAGAATATACTCACCTATCGTACGGGAAAACCTACCAGCAATAAAAGAAACAAGCCCTGGGTATTCTTTCAATGCAAAGGTAACAAGTAATTCCTATTTTGTCGATGTTATCTGAACTGGGAAGTTTGTGGAGCACAAATTAAAGTGAGGCAACCAGGGTTGTACTACTTAACAAGGTGGCCCATGCACAAAATTATTCGATGCAATTTTAAGAGTAACAAAACAGCCTCTATAACCTCGTATTAGTTAAGTCGGGCTCACTTCTGTATACACAGTACCGCCCACTGTAAAATGGAAAGACCCTGAGGAGCACCTCTTCTATTGTGAACCCCATAACTGCAAGTTTATACATGGCACTAGTCTATAGAAAAGAGTCAGACCAGTCAACCAACGGTACTCTCATGCAAATATAAGTCAGTATGCTTTTTCAGAGAGAGTTTAATTTTGAACCCATCTGTACAAAGTGTTACAGAAGTTGCAAGTGACTTGCCGATACACTTACAGCCAAGTTAACAGCAGAATAAAAAATACAAATTATTCCAACTTTCCCGCATTGGCACGCTTGAATGCCGCCCCACAGGTGGGTCAATCAGTGATCACCGTTGTTACCAAAGTCTCGCTAGAAATTTCGCGCGAATTAATCTCGACACATCGGACGAAGTAGGAGTGCGCTTACGATCTCGCCGTCGGCAATGTCGTAGAAGCGCTCGACGAGGTAGATGGCCGTGGTGCGCCCCGAGCCGACGGTGCCGACGATGGCAACCCGCTGACCGGGCTCCACGGAGAAGGTCACGCGGTCCAGGGCCTTGGAGTCTTGCTCACCCGCGTACGTGAAGCTAACCTCGTTCAAGGTCAGGAAGCCGCGCACCGTGTCCTGCAAGCACCCTTTATTATTGCGATAGCCATTATATCATTAGAGCTGTATCTTGCCGCCGGAGTCGGCGTCAATATATATATATATATATATATATTGTTGCGTGAAGGCACAAGGGAAACTAGGCGTTTTAAAATATATTTACACAGCGCCAACGCGCAAGCCAAGATGGCGAACAAGAGAGAGCGCGCGCACACACAAGTCACCTCGTCTTCCTCAGCGCCTATCTCACTGTTTAAGTGGGGCATTGTCTCGTAACATAACCCCCGGGTGCTGAAGCACCGTCTCGGTGCTTTCTATTGTGTTGCCGAGTGGTAAAGCTTAAGGCGGGATACGTGGACAATGTCTGTAGACAGCGAAGCGGAGGCGGAGGAAGACTCGAGCGGGGCTATCTCGTATGTCACATCTGTCACCTGGCGCAATACGCGGTAGGGTCCCGAGTACCGGGAAAGCAGTTTTTCAGAAAGTCCGACGCGTCTAGTCGGAGTCCACAATAGCACAAGAGAACCTGGTGTAAAGGAAATTTGGCGGTGATGTGAGTCGTAACGATGCCGCTGGTGATCTTGCGATGCTAAAAGGCGCTGACGAGCAACTTCTCGTGCTTTGCGAGCCCTGGTGATAGCATCACGGGTGTATTCAGTCGTAAAGTCGACGGCTGTCGGAAAGATGGTGTCGAAAGGTAAAGTTGGATGACGGCCAAACACCAGGTAGAAAGGTGAAAAACCAGCTGCATCATGGCGTGAAGAATTATAGGCAAACGTAACGAAGGGCAATGCAACGTCCCAGTCCTGGTGGTCGGACGATACGTACATAGCGAGCATATCAGTTAAAGTCCGGTTGAATCGTTCAGTGAGTCCGTTAGTTTGCGGGTGGTAAGCTGTCGTAAATTTATGTTTCGTCTCGCAGGAGCGAAGCAGGTCGTCGATAACTCGGGAAAGGAAATAGCGCCCACGATCTGTTAGGAGTTGGCGTGGGGCGCCATGGTGAAGTATGACGTCGTGCAGGAGAAAATCGGCAACGTCTGTGGCGCAGCTGGTTGGCAAAGCCCGCGTGATAGCGTACCGGGTTGTATGATCCGTCGCGACAGCTATCCACTTGTTCCCCAAAGTGGATGCAGGGAAAGGGCCTAGGAGGTCAAGACCAAGTCGGAAGAAGGGGTCAAAGGGAACGTCAAGTGGTTGGAGGAACCCGGCAGGACTCATAGAAGGTTTTTTGCGGCGTTGACACTGATCGCATGAGGCGACGTAGCTGCGGACCGAGCGATAAAGACTGGGCCAGTAAAATCGACGCTGTACGCGGTCATACGTCCGAGACAGTCCGAGGTGACCGGCAGTGGGAGCGTCATGAAGCTGGCCGATCACGCTCGCACGTAGGTGGGAAGGTACCACAAGGAGCAGTTCGTGTCCATCAGGGCGGACGTTGCAACGGTACAATGTGTCATTCTTAAGCACGAACAATCGAGTAGAAGGATCGGGTGCCGCAGAATGAAGCTTCTCGATGATGTTACGCAAGGCAGGATCTCGGCGCTGTTCCTCACGGATGTTGCTTAAAGCGGAGAGAGACAGCACACATGGCGATTCATCGAACGCTTCAGGTGGGTCCACTGGATTCCGAGATAAGCAGTCAGCGTCATGGTGTAAACGGCCAGATTTGTAGGACACCGAGTAGTTATACTCTTGAAGCCGTAGTGCCCATCGACCAAGGCGCCCAGTGGGGTCCTTCAAGGACGAGAGCCAGCAAAGTGCGTGGTGATCGGTTATGACAGTGAAATGTCGACCATGTAAATAAGGCCGAAATTTTGCTACTGCCCAAACGAGAGCAAGGCATTCCCTTTCGGTGATGGAGTAGTTCCTTTCCGCCTGCGAGAGGAGACGGCTGGCATAGGCGATAACGCGGGCGCAGCCGCTTTGATGCTGAACCAAAACAGCACCGATTCCGTAACCGCTGGCATCTGTGTGTACTTCGGTAGGGGCAGAAACGTCGAAATGGGCCAGAACAGGTGGTTTTGTTAGCGATTCAATAAGTGTAGAGAACGCCGTAGCCTGCGCAGCGCCCCATGTGAATGAGACATCTTTTCTCAATAAGTCTGTGAGAGGACGGGCGACTTCCGCAAAGTTGTTCACAAAACGTCGAAAGTACGAGCACAGACCGAGAAAGCTGCGTACTTCTTTAGTGCAGGTCGGAACAGGGAAGTTACGCACGGCTCGCACTTTATCGGGATCAGGACGTACACCAGAGGAGTCGACAAGGTGGCCCAACATTGTTAGTTGCTGGCGTCCGAAGTGACACTTTGACGAGTTCAGTTGGAGACCGGCATTGCGAAATACGGCCAGTATTGAGGAAACGCGGTCGAGGTGGGTTTCAAAGGTCGGGGAAAAGACGATAACGTCGTCAAGGTAGCATAGACAAATTGACCATTTGAACCCACGCAAAAGAGAGTCCATCATCCGCTCGAAGGTGGCTGGAGCGTTGCATAATCCGAAGGGCATGACCTTAAATTGGTAAAGACCATCGGGGGTGACAAAAGCGGTCTTCTCGCGGTCCATGTCATCGACAGCAATTTGCCAGTAACCTGCTCTTAGATCAATAGAAGAAAAATACTTAGCGCCGTGAAGACAATCTAGGGCGTCGTCTATGCGCGGTAGCGGGTAGACGTCTTTTTTAGTGATCTTGTTCAGATGTCGGTAGTCAACACAGAATCGCCAAGTGTTGTCCTTCTTTTTGACAAGAACAACAGGGGAAGCCCATGGACTACATGATGGTTCAATTATGTCTTTGGCGAGCATGTTGTCGACTTCTGCTTGAATTATGTGACGCTCGGTCGAAGATACGCGGTATGGCCGTCGATGGACAGGGGAGGCATCGCCGGTGTCAATGCGGTGCTTTACCGCACTGGTTTGACCTAGTGGACGATCACAAAAGTCAAATACGTCCCAGTATGACTCAAGAACGCGAAGGAGTTCGTCAGCTTGATGCGGCAAAAGGTCTGACGCGATCATTTTTTTAACATCAGGAGACGGGCTTCCTTGCGAAGATCGAGCATGTGTGAAGCTGGAGTGTCGAGCCTCGTTCGAAGACAGAGCTGATATGACGCATTCTTCAGAAGGAGTCAGCATGGCGAGGGCGATTCCGCGCGGAAGCACTTGCGGACACAGAGCAAAGTTGAGCACAGGAATGCAGGCGTGGTTTGCACGTAACTGAATAACAGTGTGTGGTAAGGTAACACTGTGGGTCAAGAGAAGGGATGTGATGGGCGCGAGCACATAGTCACCATCGGATACAGGTGGCGAGGGCGTAACGGTGATGCAGGTCACGGTTTGCGGTAACAAACGGACATGTTCAGCAGAGCACATACGGGCTTGCGGTCGACTGGGCGGATCAATCGGACACGGTAGGTCAAGTTGCACAGTACCGGCTGAACAGTCGATGAGAGCGGAATGAGTGGACAAAAAGTCAAGACCGAGGATCACATCATTGGTGCAGTGAGAAAGAACAGTGAAGAGAACTGAAGTTTGACGGCCGGCAATAGTAACGCGTGCAGTACAGACGCCAATAACAGCAGCCGTACTACCATCAGCAACGCGAACGCTGCGTGAAGGGGCTGGAGTAAGTACTTTCTTTAAGCGGTCTCGAATGTGCAGGCTCATCACAGAAATATGGGCGCCAGTGTCTACTAAGGCTTTAACAGATAAACCGTCCACTTCAACGTCGATCAAGTTCTGATTGGTCGGGAGCGTCAACAGAGGAATTGGAGAGCAAGTCGTATCAGCAGCGTCACCTCCAGGAGCTGCAGCCGTTAGTTTTCCGAAGAAAACCGCCGGGCAGAGGACGGGGACGGGGAACGAGGTGGTGGTGGAGATCGGGAAAATCTACGTCGAGGTGAAGGTGAGCGACTGTACTGGGCAGTGGTCGTAGTGGTCGGGTCGTAATTAGCTGAGCCCTCACGCCGTGGTGGTTCCTGGTCATAGAGGTGGGCCGGTGAATGGGGGTTGGAGAAGTTTGGGTTTGCCCGATACGGTGAGGTCCACGTGCTTCGGCAATGACGGGAAATGTGTCCCACTCGTTCACATCGGAAGCAAATCGGCCTGTCATCAGGCGTTCTCCACGCATTTGGGTCACGATTACGTGGAGCAGGGCGGCGATACTGCTGTGGGTGGCTCGGGGTAGACGAACTGACAGCGCCGGGACGGTGCACAGAACAGACTGTGTGAACACCCGCGTTGGCTAGTTCCTGGCGAACAACGGTCTGTATTAGCGATATGGTCGGCTGAGGATCACTCGGTGCCAGTGCTCTCAAGGGGGCGGGTGAGATGGCTTCGATTTCACGGCGTACAATTCTCGTGATGTCACTGGAGTGTGAATTGGGCAGGGTCGGTACATGGAGATCCGCACATGTTGACGTCGCAGCAGTGTTGGGAAGGCGCGTAAAGTGGTAAGCAATGCGACGGCTTTTAGCCTCTTGAAACTGTTGGCACTCCAAGATAACATCTTGCACGGTGGAACAGCCTTTGCACACAATGAGGTTAAATGCATCGTCTGCGATGCCCTTGAGCACGTGCGCTACCTTGTCGGCTTCAGCCATGGTTCGGTCAACTTTACGGCAAAGGGTCAGCACATCTTGAATATACGCCAGGTAGGACTCCGTGGACGTCTGAACACGTGTGCCAAGTTCTTTCCTAGCGGCCTGCTTGCAGCCGGCAGATTGACCAAACAACTCGCGTAATTTGGTCTTGCATACGTCCCAGCTTGTGATACCGTCCACATTGTTATTAAACCACGCCTTGGCCGTTCCTTGTAAATAAAAGATGATGTTTGCCAGCATTAAGGTTGGGTCCCACCTGTGATTTGTGCTGAAGAGTTCGTAGAGTTTAAGCCACTCATCCACGTCCTCGCCGTCCGTTCCCGAAAAGTTGCCGGGATCGCGGGGTGGAGCGGCCACGAGATAAACAGGAGAGGTCGGCGCCATTGATGCAGTGGGCGTAGCAGTTGAGGAAGCGTCGCTGCCGGTGGACATGTTGGGAGCAGAGACTAGGCGTCCGCTGCGTAACTCCGTCGTGCGTTGTACCCCGCACCTCCACCAAAATGTTGCGTGAAGGCACAAGGGAAACTAGGCGTTTTAAAATATATTTACACAGCGCCAACGCGCAAGCCAAGATGGCGAACAAGAGAGAGCGCGCGCACACACAAGTCACCTCGTCTTCCTCAGCGCCTATCTCACTGTTTAAGTGGGGCATTGTCTCGTAACAATATATATATATATATATATATATATATATATATATATATATATATATACATACATATATATATATATATTGTGAGGAACCGGTTTATTAAGCCAGGCTCGCGCTAAATCACGCTGGTGATGATATTTTCAGATGAGAAAGATGTACAGGTGATGATGATATCAAAGAGAATAAAGAGTCATTCGCTTGTCGCGTTCACACTAATTCCCCCGCGCGGTGAAAGCGGCTGAGAGGAGAAACGCGGTAATTGACAAGAGATGTCTGTTTGACCACCGTGTACGGCCCAATGAAGCGACTGATGAATTTGTCCCAGAGGGTCGCATAGGCCGGGGACGCGTAGTGGAGTCCATAGAAGAACTTCGTCACCAGGGGTAAAACTCACAACATGGCGACACGAGTCCAGGCGAGATTTTTGAGTGTCTTGAGAGAGGCCGGTGTTAACACGGGCCTGGTGACGGCAGTGTGCGAGACGAGATAGGAATTTTTCAGAGAAAGGAGCCGTCGAGGGTGCAGGGGCCGAAAGGAAAGAGACATCCAGAGAGAAACTCGGCGAGCGACCATGAACGAGAAAAAAAGGAGAAAAGGCGGTAGTGCGTTGAGCAGCCGTATTATAAGCGAATGTCACGAAGGGTAGAATTGCGTCCCAGTTCGTGTGGTTGGGGTGAATGTACAAGGCGATCATGTCTGATAGGGTCCGATGAAACCGTTCAGTCAATCCGTTGGTCTGCGGGTGGTAGCTAGAAGTGGACTTGTGAACAGTGTTCGAGGCACGCAAAACTTGCTCGACAATGGAAGATAGGAAGACTTTGCCACAATCACTGAGGAGAATGCGTGGAGCTCCATGACGCAAAAAGATGTGGCGAAGAAAGAAATCGGCGATCTCAGTGGCAGTCCCAGATGGTATAGAAGCTGTTTCTGCGTAGCGGGTAAGGTGGTCGACGGCCGTGACAATCCAGCGATTCCCATTGGATGATATAGGAAGAGGGCCATACAAGTCGATTCCAACGACTTCAAAAGGCGGGACAAGGAAGAGGTTGCATTAAGCCAGCCGGAGCAGTTGTCGGTCATTTTCGCCATTGGCAATGGACACAGGAGGCGACGTACTTAGTGACGGCTGAAAAGAGGCCAGGCCAAAAACAACGACTTCCTATTTTGTCGTAAGTCTTGTCATACCCTAGATGAGCGGCGGTTGGATCATCATGAAAGGCTTCCACAACTTCACGTTGCAGAGAACGTGGGATGACGGGTACCCACTTGTTGCCATCGATGTGGTAAATGTAGTGACATAAAGTATCACCGACAAGCTTATTTCCGGAGCCCTCCACTACGGCGTCTCTCATAATCATATGGTGGTTTTGGGACGTTAAACCCCACAAATCAAATCAAATCACCGACAAGCTTAAATTGTTTAAGTTGTCGACGGAGTCTGGCATTTGGAGGAGTAGTAGAGCCTGTCAAGCGGTCAACAATGGTGTGGTGTAATCGAAGTGGCACAGTACCAGATCCGACGTGAGGGCTTGCTTCAATGCCATGAAAGCACTTTCACAGTCTTCGGACCAAATGAAGGGGACGTTCCTTGCGAGGAGTTGATGGAGTGGAGACACAAGTTCCGCGAAACCACGTATGAAGCGCCGGAAGTAAGAAGATAACCCAAGAAAGCTGCGCAGGTCCTTCTGACGTAGTGGACGAGGAAAATCGAGGACAGCGGCAAGCTTTTCGGGTTCGGGCTGAATTCCTTCTTTGCTGACAAGGTGGCCGAGAACCTCGATTGTCTTGCTAGCAAAGGTGCATTTCTTGGTGGTAAGCTGTAGACTGGCTTTTGCAAGGCATGTGAGGACTTCGTCAAGACGTTGTAGATGCTGCGAGAACGTGGATGAAAACACTACTATGTCATCGAGATAGCACAGACATGTTTTCCATTTCAAACCACGCAATACGCCGTCTATCATGCGTTCGAAGGTGGCGGGTGCATTACAGAGTCCAAAAGGCATTCCATTAAACTCGTACAACCCATCTGACGTTGAAAAGGCGGTCTTCTCTTTATCAGACTCCGACATTGGTATCTGCCAGTAGCCTGACCTAAGGTCGAGGCTAGAAAAATACTCTGTGCCCCGTAATGAATCCAGTGCATCATCGATCCGAGAGAGGGGATAAACATCTTTGCGGGTTATTTTGTTTAGCGCACGGTAATCGACGCAGAAACGCACTGTCCCATCTTTCTTTTGAACGAGAACAACTGGGGATGACCAGGGACTCAAGGAAAGACGTATTATGTTGCGTCGTAGCATGTCTGAGACGTTTTCCTCGATGATCTTGCGTTCTGCTTGAGGCACGCGATATGGACGCCGATGTACAGTGCGAGAGCCGTCAGTCTGAATGCTGTTAGTAGCGGTGGTAGTCATGCTGAGGGCGGGCGAGTTCACGTCAAATAGAGAACGGTGTCTATTTAACAGGGCAAGCGAATCTTCAGTTTGATAAGGTGTTAAGTCACTGCTTATTGTTGCCGACACAGGCGTGGCAGAGGTATTGAATGGCAGTGATTGTGACTTCGGAACATTGTTGTGGTTGTTGTTCGAAAGAGTAACAATCACAACAGGCTCACTGTCGACTGCGCAAAATACTGTTGAGCCACAGGGGAGCAGTACACACTCGGGAGTTTGATTCATGGCGGTTACGCACGTAGACCCACTGAAGAAGCGAATAAGCCCTGGTGTGATCACAATGCCCCTACGTAGGGTATGACCGTAAGGGAGCATTAGTGCATCGCCATCCACGATGTCGGTGCAATTAACACTTATAATTTCGTCGATGTATGGCCGAAGTACATAATCTGACGTGGTGACAAGGCGGATGCGTCCATCGTGTTCAAGCGGAGAAGATTCAGAGGCATTTAGATGCAGGAGGCGCTGATGACATGATATAAAAGGGGACGCAGAAGACAAGAAATCCCACCGAAAAAAGAGAGCGTGGGTGCACTCACGAAATACCGCGAAAACAATGTGATGACGAATGCCTTCTATGCAGACATGAGCGGTACACAGTGCTAGCGGACGAATGAGAGTGTTGGTCGCCGCACGTAGAGGTGGGCCGAGATAAGGTTTGGTGACTTTTCGAAGGCGGGAACAAAAATCAGCACGAAAAATCCAAACGGCAGCGCCAGTGTCTACAAGAGCCTCAACACGTACACCTTCTACAAACACTACTATCAAATTCGATGGCTGCTCTGGAGGAATTGTTAGCTGTCCAAGGGATGCAGTTTCCCCTTCTAAAACTGCATTGGGGAGTTTTCCGCGTGGGCGTTCGTGGAATGGGGGGCGGGCCGTAGAGGTAACACTGAACGCCGACCTGGCGAAGGCGACCTGCGGTGAGACATACGGGAATTCCGAGGCATGTCCGTATGGTAAGTAGGAGACGGTGAACGGTAATAGGACGATCGGGAGGGGGGTCGTAGGTAGTTCATGGTCGGACGGAAGCTTCCATGTTCTTCGGGAGCGTAGCTGCGTTGTTCGTCTTGTTGGCGCCTTCGACAAAACCGAGCGATATGTCCTCGATAGCCGCAGTAGTAACAGATTGGTCTAGGTGGGCGCTGAGGTACGTAGTAAGGTGATGCACGCACTGGCGGTGATAACGAAGCCACAGGCGTATGGTCTGCTGTTGTAGGCACAGAAACGGTGGGTGCGGCAGAGAGCGCGGCAACTTCGGCGTACGTGCGCGTCTGGCGCACGCAGGGACTGTTGGAACACGTCGCACGTGATGCGGAGGCGATCTCTTGTTTAATCAGGTCTCGCAAGCTATCTTTTTCAGAACCGAAAGTAACTTCCGCAGCACAGGAAGAGCAGCGCCCGTGCAGCTCTTCACGAATGATGTCGCGAATAAGCGCACGCAAGTCGAGGGGTGCAGGCAAACGAACGTCGGTGGCATCGTAGCAAAGGCGAAGAGACTGAAGCTCGTCAAGTCGCTGACAGATGATTGTCACGTCCTGGGTGGTGGCAGGATTTTGCGTGGCGAGGGCGTTAAAGGCGACGGTGTTAATGCCTTTATTAATGTGGCGTATTTGGTCGTTCTGACACATGCCGGTGTTAACGCGCATGCACAGTGCAAGGACATCCTCAATATAAGAGTTGTAAGATTCACCCGGCAGCTGCGTGCGTTCAGCGAGTTTCTTCTTTGCTGCCTCAGTGCGAACTGCAGGGGCACCAAATATCAGACGAATTTGCTGCTCGAAAGTGTCCCAGTCGGGAAGATCCAGGTGGTGGTTCCAGAACCAAGTTTTCGCAACATCGGACAAGTAAAATGGGACGCTGCGCAACTTTTGTGGGTTGTCCCACCGGTTCAAATCGCTGACGAGGTCGTAGTTCTTGATCCAGTCTTCGACATCATCGCCTCGGAGACCGGAAAACACAGGTGGATCACGCAGGCGAATGTTGTTGGGTGGAGCGGGTGGCGGTGGCTTCAGTAGGATGGCGACGTTGGATGGGCCAGGGTTTTCTTGGGCCGCCATGGCAGGTGGTTGTATACGACAACCCGATCGGAGCTCCAGCGAGAACGGGCGAGAGGACTTGAGGGAAGGAAAAGCACCGTCCACCACTTGTGAGGAACCGGTTTATTTAGCCAGGCTCGAGCTAAAGCACGCTAGTGATGATATTTTCAAGTGAAGAAGATGTACAGGTGATATCAAAGAGAATAAAGAGTCATTCGTTTGTCGCGCTCATATATATATATATATATATATATATATATATATATATATATATATATATATATATATATATATATATATATATATATATGTGTGTGTGTGTGTGTGTGTGTGTGTATTTAAATGCAAAAAAAAAACAGAAAAGAACTCTGTTGCGCGCAATAAAACTTGGGTCGCGTGCATCGCGACTGTGAGGCGTTAAGCACTGAGCCACTGAGGAGCACGTCCTTCAACGTTTAAGTAGCAAGATTTTTATATATACCACGTACCGCTGCTGACGGGCATCTTGAGGGATATTATCGTGCTTTCAACATTACCATCAGGATAGCGCAATGAGCATGCGTCGCCCCATCACGTCGCCGCGCGCGCTTTAATCTTCCACGCGTACTTTGTCCCGCTTAGAGGAAGGGAGCGATGCTCCCTCGCGCGCCCTTATCTCGTGGTGGGGAGGAGGAGAAAATTGTACGTCTTGCCTGGCCTCGGGCTTTACCTGGAACGATTCTGTTGTAGTTACCAGGTACACAAAGGTCACTGCAATTATTAGAGTCTCCGTTTAGGAAAAGCGCGTGCTTCTCAGACACAACAAAGTAACAACTAAGACGCTTATTCACGTGCATGTGTACCTGTGAGTACGTTGCGTGCGTCATTTGTGCGTCAGAAACGCGGGGCAGATTATGATCTGCTTTCCATTCTGCGCGTTACCTTCCAATTTGTTGCTATCTCGTTCATCGCTTCACCTTTCCAGCAAAGCTGTGACTTATTTTCATTGCCGATTTATCTGCGTTTGGGGGCTTCCGTCGTAGCAAAGTAACAGTCGTGTTTAAAATGTTGCCGTTATTATTATTGTGTTGTGGTTCATGTCACAATAACACCATTTTCATTATCAGAAACGCCATACTGGAGGGATCCGAAAATTTTGACCACTTGGTGTTTTTTAACGTGCAATGACATCGCACAGTACATGGACCTCATTCGAAATGCGACCACTGAGGCCGGGAACACAACAGTGATCTTTCGGTCAGCAGCCGAGCTTCGCAGCCACTGTTCTACCAAGGGGGACGAATGTTGCTGTTAAAGAGAGCATTTGAAAGATTCCTAACACATATGCGTCTTCACTAACCACAAGGTCGTCGGATTGCACAGCGGATGCGGCGGCTGCATTTTCGCACGGAGCGAAATTGCTACAGTACCCAAAGTTGTCGAAATTTTGTTAGCCTTATACTACCGTATTCTCATGATCATACCTTGATCTTTAAGCATTATATTGATGAATTAACCAATCCATATTTTTTAACGTGCCAAAGAACATCCATAGCTCTTTGTGCAGGCGCAGGCATCCAAAAAATCAGATGAATACATCTAGCATATAAAGAAAAATTAGATAAAAACATTTAAAACGCACAAAAAGAAAGAAATCAGTGCAAAATGAAAACACTGAAAACAGAAGACGAGCATTAAGTAATTGTAGTGAAAAATGAAGCGGAATATACACAACTATGTGGAAAGCAACCTAAGATACAAAAAATAGAAGCAGCTGTACAGTGTGAAAAACTATAATAAGAAAGTGCGAAGCTGGGATAAAAACAATGACAGTGGACTGTGAAAAACATCAAGATCATAAAAGTGAACAATATATAGACTTTGTATTCTGTTAGCAGCAGAATATTGAAATATTTTGATAGGTACTTCAAATCGTCAATTCTCTCTGACTATCTTACGCAGAATCCAACAATTTACAAATCTCAGAAGCAAAGAGCAGGACATCACACCGTAAACTACTTTGTAAAGAAAGAAGAGTTTAAGGTGATTTCATCGGCAGTGAATTGTGTCACAAACGAGCGCTCGAAAAAAGGCGCGTCACCGAATTCTGGCAACCAGGCGCCAGCGAGGCGCCTCAAGGTCAACGATAAAGACGAAAACAAGCATCCAAAGACTCCCCGGGCGCGCCGTCACTCCCCCCCTCGGAAGCGTAGTTTCGCCGACGAACCTCCTCATATCGGCGGCCGAGCAAGCCCTGGAAGGTTCTCGAAGGAAAGGGGCGTGATGATGCAGAGTTGCGTCACGTGTCGCGGACGGCTCTCGATATGTATGGCCCTTTCCCAAGCCTTGGCTGTGCTTCGCACCGACGAAACGATTAGAATTTTCTGGAATCTAGCGCGAAAGGTATTATAGCAAAAAGCGGAGAAGGGAGATCAGGAGAAGAAGAAAGTTTGCGCCCGTGTGCGTAGGCAGAAGATGAAAGTTTTGCGCAAGTGTGCGTAGGGTCTTCCCGCCGTATCATATCGGCAAAGGTTTTTTCTTTAGTGACAAAGCAGGTGATGAAGAGGGCTTCCACCTGAAGGGTAAAAGCTGGTACTACCAGCAGAAGAATAGTGTGGGACTACTGCCACAGAGCGAAGACATGTCCTGCAATCGCAACGCGTGGGAAGCCGACGTGTTACCGGCGAAGAAGTTTGGTGCTTGGAGAGAGGCCAATTGAAGACGCGAGATTTCCTGGAAGAGAGACTTCGGGGGCAGCGGAACGACAACAGCGCTGGACTTTGAGTGAGTGATTCTTGGAAGAGTATCATTCAGAGTTTGTTCCAAGCACTTTAGTTTGAATAAGTTTTCAAACTCTTTAGTCTTTATTGTCTTGGTTGTTCGATGCATTTCATTGCATTGTAGTGCGTATTGTTGTTTGTGTCCGTTGTTTCGAGTGTTGCTGATTGTAGTGTGTAGTAAGATTTTGATTGGTGAATATCGTGTTCAACTATTGTCTAGTGTGCATATTTGTGTATCGTTTGATCTGCCATATTTGAGAATATAATTTTGTTTTTTTATCAGCTCTCAGCTCTGACTCGTTCTTTGGACCACAGCCGGTGTCCCCTGGCGTAGCAAATAGGACCACTTCAAAATTGTCCGTGCTTTCGTGGTGCAGTTCGGGAGACCGAGACTTTGACCCTCGGAATTAGCCCTGCAATCGCCTTCCTAATTAACGGGACCTGTGACAGAGTGATAGCAATGATAATATTCTGGCAGTCTTCCAACCAGATACAAAGCCATTTCTAGCAAAACGGTAGTTGTGAATGCTTATGATTTTTTGTGGACTCGCTCAATGTCATAACTGCCAAATTTAGCGATAATATTCCAGTTCAAAGATGCATACTTAAGTTGAGGAAGACATATTGCAGTGTACAACTTTTGGAAGGCTGAGACGTTCTACAAACACAGTCGAGAAAACGAAGGCGTCGCGTGGCAGTGCGCTTAGTTTGAGCAGAAATATTGAGCATTCTGTGAAAAAGAACAACGTCATTGAACTCATACATCCTAAATAACGACATGGTATAGACAGAGTAGGGAAATGACATGGTGGATGTTTTACGAGATATATTCATGAACTTAGTCGTTGATGTTTTCAGAGAAACGTTATTGTTGTCACACAACTCGGAGGAATAACACAAATCTTACTTCAGCAAGGGACAGTCATTAACTGAATCGATTTCCCTAATATCTTGATGGGTACGGCATACAAGAGAAAAGAAGAATAAAGAATTGCTAAAAACGCCTATAAACCAATAAAAAATATTAGAGTGCCTAAAATTGACCTTTCAGGGCCCCAACTAGTAAATTTGTGCAACAAAGACGTTTGATCATTTACGGCCATATAACAAGATCTGTTGAGCATATGTGCAAGAGATTCACAACATATGAGTCAATATCTAAGTTTGTAAGTTTAACCAAAAACAGTGAGTGGCTGACTACGTGGAAAGCCTTGCTCAGGTTACAGTGCACGACGTTAACCTGTCCTGTATGAAAAACAAAAATGGGGGGGAGGGGATTTGCTTCGCGAAACTAGCAAGATTTGCGGTAGTACAGCATCCAGCAAGAAACCCCAGTTTATTAGGAATCAATGAATTTTTCATAGTAACATACAATATTCTGTGAAGAGGCTGCTCAAAGATCTTCGATGTGGCACACAGTAGGGAAAGCGGCTGATAATAAGAATCATCAGTCTTGCAGTCTGACCGAAATACTGGAAAAATAAGTGTAGTTTTTCACGTCCTGAGAAATGTTGTAGCATTAAGCCAGTTAATGAATATTGCAGCCAGTACTGGGATCGATATACTACCATAGGTATGGCGGAAAGGATTTCAACTGGGTCACATAATAAAAACATATATACACCCCAATACGCCATCAATCCACTCCTGACAAAATTGCGCTGACCTCTTATTTTTTTTTAAAACCTATTCACGATGTGATATCCTGTCCTTCGCTTCTCAGTTGTGTAAGTTTTTCGATTACACGTAAATTAACCAGAAAGAATCGACCATTTCATGTACCTGCAACTTCTTTCAACACTGTACTGCTCATAAAATACAAGTCTATATAGTGTTAAATGTAATTACCTTGGTGCTTTTCGCAGTCCAGTGTCACTTTTTATCTCGGGTACGCACTGTCTTGCAATAGCTATTCACAATGTGCAGAATCTTTCCTTTCCCGTTTTTCAGGAAGACTTTCACTTGTGTATATTCCCCTTCATTTTTCACTGTCATTCCGTGATTCTCGTTCTATATTTTATTGTTGCCATTTTGCACGGATTTTTTTTTTGTCTGTGCTTTTTCGCCCTTTTCATTTCATTTTATTTCTGTGGCTGTATTGTAATCTTTACTTCTTTTTTTTCGCGAGCGCCAGCACAAGGACATTATGGCTGTTCTTGGTTACGTTAAATAAATAATTGATTGATTGTGGGCAGCTTGATTGATTGAATTTATTGATAAATTGATTGATTGATCCTTTCACGTTTCAAAACGAAGAAACGGTTAGGAGGGATGTGCTACTGGAGGGCTCCAGAGATTTCGACAACTCCGGGTACTCTAGCAATTTCGCCGCTTAATAATAATAATAATAATAATAATAATAATAATAATAATAATAATAATAATAATAATAATAATAATAATAATAATAATAATAATAATATAACAATAAATAGTAAATAATAAAATAATAATAAGAAGAATAAAAATATTATTGTTATTATTATTATATTTATTATTATTATTATTATTATTATTATTATTATTATTATTATTATTATTATTATTATTATTATTATTATTATTATTATTATTATTATTATTATTATTATTATTATTATTATTATTATTATTATTATTATTATTATTATTAAGGGTAAAATATCATACAGCTCTCGTGCCCAACGTTCCTTTAGATTGTTTCATGTCGTTGCAGTTTGGAAACTCGTGCTTTGTTCAATGGTGCTATTGTCGGTGGCGGGAAGATTTATAGGTGCTAAGGAAGTCGAAATCATAAACATGGCATGTTATGAATTTATATCATATATCTATTCCCAGCCTGATAAGATCACGAAAGAAGAAACCACTTTGTTGTTCGTCATCCTCCTCTCATACAATAAAAGCTAGCTAAAAATCTGCTATTTTTATGACCTAACAAATGAAAGGTCGCTCCATTCATTTTTTTTTTGTTATAGGATCCGTCAACGTATGTGACAAAAGGAGACAAACACGTTTTTCTCCTTGAGTCCGCATAGAAACGCTAAGGCATTTAAATTGACAACATGCATGACCACCTCACTCTTAACGCTTGCCAGCATTACCCCAAGCTCAGATAGCTATAAGAACCGCAACCAATATTTAACACTGTTTAAAGACTCGATTAACATTTCGGCATTGATCTGCAATAAGTACTCCCGCTCTTCATTCTGGTCCGCTGTTTGGGCTGAAACTCCCGCATCACCCACAGCGATGCCAAAGTCAGGCACAGTTGACAAACCCTGTGCGACTGAAGATGCTTAATCACGATGATGATTTATGTACTCTTGTAGAAGATTGACGAGAAATCACGTAATACAAATGGATGTTTATTTTTTTTTGTGACAAGTGAGCAACTGAGAGAGCTGCAGTCGCTATCAACCGAAGACAAACGTTCGTGGTTCTTGAACATTCAGAAGGCAATGCGCAGCCTAATGCAGAGCACTTATCTACATTTTCTCTATATAAAGCTTTTAGGGGTGTTGATACCAACTGAGGAAAATACTGCATGATGAATACTTGAAGGGGAGCTACCTCTGGGTGAGGTCGTACAAAATCACCACCGAGCGTCTTTTGCTGGTGTCCTAACGTGTTGCTAAAGGTTCTACGGTCGTTGTTGGAGAAGCAATCTTCGCGCGCAAGTTTTCTGTGGCGCACACCAGACAAATCGGTCCGGATGCACGGGAACCAAAGAAGGTGAAGCAATGGGCGAGTGAGCACTCACCATGGTGATTCCGCTCCGGTCGCAGAAGTCGACGGTCGGCACGCGATTGATGAGTCGGAATAACTTCTGCGCGGCGAGCTTGGATTTGTGGAAGTCGGGTGAGTAGGAGACCGCCTGACCCACTATGGCCGTGCCCAGGATCACGCCTTCCACAACCCTGGCGGAGGAAGAGTTCGGCTCCATATTACACTCTGCAACACTCCACGGCCAGGGTTCAGTGCAGACTTGGTAGTGCATTAGGTTGTTTATACTTGTGCCAGTCTTAACGAGCCCATCCTTGAGGTCCTTGAGACCCATATGCTTTCTCAGTCAATTTTATTTTCTCTCCTGCCCTAAAGCTTTCTACAAGTATGTCATGCATTGTTTCCAGAATCGGCCATATTCAATCAAGCAATGATGCCTTGTGGTGACATCGTCGTGTGACGTCACAAACTTCTGCGATCTTCAGTGTCCTTTTGATGTCAAGCAGTGACGTTACAATATACCATCACTTTATTCTTCTGTCATTTCACTCTATGGGGCACTGTAACCTGAAACAGTGTCGCGCATAAACCTAATTTCCCGCATGTGCGGTCAAGAACTGCTAATCTGTAGACGAAAGTGTATCAG
This sequence comes from Rhipicephalus microplus, assembly GCF_043290135.1. Lineage (NCBI taxonomy): Eukaryota > Metazoa > Arthropoda > Arachnida > Ixodida > Ixodidae > Rhipicephalus > Rhipicephalus microplus. The sequence goes on from NC_134700.1 coordinate 72,250,287, forward strand.
AAGTGTACCATGAGATCATTAACCTAACAAGAGCAGCTAATCCTGGCCTTGATTTTGGCTGCATATTTGTAGCCTTCATAAGATATAATGTTGGTTGCATGTTGAATGAATTGCTCGCAATATGTTACAACTGAGTGAGTAAGAAGCAGACTGATCTCACCAAACATTAGGTATAAGATTGAGTAACATGTACACGACTACTTGACATGGACTTGTTAAGTGCGGCGCACAAGTTGAGCATTGACTAAATATTTTTCTTGATGGTCGCTTGTGAGTACAAACGCAACATTGCGGCGGATCAAGTCAGCCTTGCTGGTAGAAAAAAGTGCACAGAAAGTGTCACCCACTCACATCCACCGCAGTGTGATCAGAACCACCTTTTTTGACTTAACACTAAAATGAGTCTACAAGGATCAGGCAGACACGTCATACACAGACACGTCATGACAGGCGCGTTAATAATAACTTATGTAATGACTTTGAAGGTGCACCTGTCCGGCTTGCAATATACACATATGCATGATGACGACGCTGCTATGCCAATTCGCGCACTGTTGATTGTGCATGTAATTACATTGCGTACAAACTTCTAATAATTTTGTACATTTGTTTCAATGGGCATTGGACACCGAAATACCTACTGCCATCATCACGAAGAATAATTTAAAGTGTCAATATAATATTTTCAAGCTGAGACGTTGCCACGAAATGCTTTCCTTTGGAGACTTGAGAGGAGCATTTGATTCTCTATATTCGAAAACAGCCTGCAACCTCTATCTTGAATTGGGCCTTACTTGAGCAGGTTACCGAACTGGAGGTCGCACTGTCCAACAAGGAGGCTGCCGTATAGAAGCGACGTCGCGTACGCCATTGACGGGATGCACTGCGCCACGCCAAATGTGAATCCACGTACGATCGCCTTGCGCTTCATGATCCTGTGGAGCCAACACAAACCGCGAAGACAAACTGTGATGTCAACATGAGCACCAAGTGCAAGTTATCGCATGCAATGCAAAAAGAAAATTTTGGCAACCTGTTAGGACGAAGCTACGACGGTATCACGTGACATCGTGCAGCATATTCGTTCTTGAGATGGGCGGATTATTTCTCATTTGCATGCACTGGTTTCTTTGGTGGACTTTATAACAGTATAACGTGAATTTCGTTAGATTCATTGACTGACTGATTGATCGATCGATTGATTGATTGATTGATTGAGTGATTGATTGATTGATTGATTGATTGATATACGGGGTTTAACGTCTCAAAGCAAATTTCATTTGAATGCATACCGAAGAGTATAAAACACAAAAATGTGCAAATATACAGCGTCCTCTCACTGCGTCTCATGTAGACACATGTTAAAACGCACACATGCGCTAACTTCCTCCGTTCTTTTATTTCACAGGTTGATATGTGGGGTTTAACATCCCAAAATTACCGTATGATTATGAGAGACGCCGTAATGGAGGGCTCCTGAAATTTCGACCACCTGGAGTTCTTTAACGTGCACTTAAATCTGAGCACACGGGCCTACAACATTGCCGCCTCCATCAGAAATGCAGCCGCACAGCCGTATTTGATCCCGCGACCTGTGGGTCAGCAGACGAGTACCTTAGCCCCTAGTCCACCGCGGCGGGGCCTTTTATTTCACAGTAATTCACAAACATACACACGAGATGGCACAATGCTCTAGATGCTTGGTGTTTGTGTTCAGTTTCCGAAGTAGGCGCTAACGCTATCGCACTAACGAAGCTAACGAAGTCTACTATAGTGTACACTATCGTGCTTGATGATAACATCATTCGTAAACATATGGCACATCTTCTACTTTCAAACAAAACGAAGTACGTCCCACGGTGCCTAGCTATTCTCTTGTTTGAATAGTTAACTGCGCTCCGTTTACTGAAGTGCCAACGACGCCTGGGTTTGAGCTAAGCATGTAGGAAATACTTCCAGCACGAGTAGGCATATTCACGAACTCTCTGTGTGGCATGTGCGCACCTATAGTTTCACTTCATCGACTCCCTGCTTTTCACTGCAGTTGAGGTACGTGTCGGGTACTGCGAGTTTCGTCAGGTTGTTTCTCCCAACAGGCGCAGGCACGCAATGACGCAGCGCCAACGCCAATGTGATGCAGCGAAGTTTACTCGCTGTGGTGGCGCCCTCTCTAGTGCTCCACCGAGGTCAACCCCATGTTTCTAAGACGTTTAGCATTTATTGGTTAATGCAATTACCACTTGACTCTATATATTATTTATGCATCAACTTTTTATTTCTTACATAAAATATCACAGTCTGAGGGCATTACTGAAAGTTGTAGCCAGCGGACATATGCAATACCACAATAATGCGTTTTTGAACAATACAAATTAACAAAACATCATGTCTTGAATGACACTTTTCAACTTGGCATCAGTATTTGTCGCCATAGAAGCGAGGAGGTGGTTCCAATTTCCGCTGACTTGGAGGATACAGTAGTTTACTCAATCGAGTAGCTGTGCAATTTTGTTCGGCTGTGGGACTTCAACTTTTTGTTGTGGGCAACACGTTGTGAAATGTACTCAGGCTGAAGAAAAAGATATCGTTTTTTAAATCTTCAAATTGATGATGAATTTTTGAGACAATGACGAATACATAAAGACAGATAAGGCAGTTGTGGTATGTTCTTCAATGTAGCTACAGTTGACATATTTATATTATCGGTATTATCTGCAATTCGCATATTTTTCCCGTTTCTCGTTCATTTCAACTCGTGTTTGAGATTCATAACCTTGTTACAGTCAGTATTGAGTGCTCTACTATGGGTGAGATTACGTCACATGAGATGGATGGACGACGAGCAGGCCTATAAACTTTAAATTATGTCCCTTGCGTACCTTTGCGGCTCTGCTAGCGACAGCATGTAGTTGGCGCAGAATACCTCTTCCTGGTGCAGTGAGGCCACCGTGCGAATGTTTTGGATAGCTTCGGCAGCAACCTGTGCCGAAATATTTGTGGCATTGTTAGTAAACTTGGTGGTCTATTATATTATTTTAACTGATGCTCTCTCTGCAATACACGCTGCTTAATAACTATGCACAAAGAGAGTTTACATATAAGTATCATGTGAGTGACAGTATCATCATCACTTGTCAATAAACGCGATATGCGATCATCCGCACTGGAAGAATACCTGTGTAGCTTTTCCGTCCCGACAACGGTGTTATCAGTCTTTAATTGCAAAATATATCTCGTCCTTTTACAATGATTTATTTCAGGCCGCTTATTCTGTAGAAAAACGACGGATTCCATTTCCTATATTTTACTAAAGATTTGGCATGACTAATTTAACTACAAGCCAATTTGGCCTAACAGTAATTCCAACTTAAAAATATTGAATAACTATAATTTATTTCCCATTAAGAAAAATAGGGCTTTGCAAATAACCACGGCTCAGTGGCTCGGCGTCTGGCTTGCCACATGGTTTCTTCAATATATGTAAACCACTTCCCTTGTACAACATTGTTTCGCGTCAAAGCATTTGCTAAAGCCTCTTTCAAACTACCTCTAGCTTTTGTGACAACTCAGTGTAGCAGGAACAACCTCGACAGTCTGTCTTGCTATGTAATACTGTAATTAACCTTCCGCAAAAAATTTGAAAATCACCATGATATTTAAACAACTACAGGCTCAGCATTCATTATCGTGACTACAAAAGTAATGGGTGTCATTTCTTAAACATTTTCATAATAATTATCTATCGACCAAACAGCATAAATATAATAAATATCTATCGAGCAAGGAGAAAACAAATCAAGAGTCAAAGTGCTATCGGGAAATGGTGTAGTGGCCCCTGATGTGTTCACGCCCAACATAAAACCATAAAAAAGTACTGAAAACGTATCGGCACAGCAACATCGACCATATAAATTTATGAAGAAGACGTCCTGGCTCCCCTGACGGAAGCGTTGTTTACAATATTTTGAACAAGGCTCCCGTCAACGGAGCCGATACGATTTTTCGCGTACTTTATTAATGGTCGGTGTACTTTCAATTCGCATGGTACTTCCTAATTAGACGGGCTTTCGTATACACCTCGACTTCTAAGAGTACTAATAATCATAATTGTACGCTTCCATATAGAAATTGCACCTACCACAAACGCTGCTTTTGCTGTCTGTAGCACGGGTTTTTTCCACTGTCGCTTCAAGTACTCTGAAGTCTGGGTTGATATAGCCTGAACACATTTACAGTTAGATTCAGCACACACCCGCACACTATTGTCTGCAGAGTGCGGGTATGTGCCGCGCGTGAATCACAGAAAAATTACATAGTGTACAAAGAAAAGGAAGCCACGCGATCTGTGCTGGAACCTGCGAACAAAATTGCCACTGTTGGCTTTGAGAGGCGACACTCAGAAGCCCTTGGCGACCTAAAGTTATGAATGGCGACATGGTAAAATATATGCGATTTTCGGGTTAGGTCTTGATAGAGTTCTATAGTCAGTGCCTTCAAAACAATCAGAAACAACATTTTTTATTATTCTTTGTTGCTTTTGACCCACGAGCAGAAGGCGTACTTTATGCACAATTTAGTTGGTCTTTACTCTTTCTCGAGTGTATTTCCTAATTAACCTAGATCCTGGAGGTAACTGCTGCTTCCGTCAAGCTCCCAGCAAACTTTGGACCAGTGTAGACTGCTGCTACGCGTTCCGCAAGGCAGTGGTGTTATACCGAGTTTTTTTTGGCGCTTTAGGAACTTTAAACGTTTCCAATGTTTTTGTTTTGAGGTGGCTAGGTGACGTTTAAGCCACGTGTTCCGACCACAACTCTGACTGTCGTGAATAGCTTCTCGACTTCTTCACTAATGTAGTAGCCCTGAATTTGGTGTGCTGAGACTAAATTTGTCCTAAACATAGTCTTCGGGTGGTTTAAAAAGTTGGGCTTTTTTGAGCAGCCTTCAGAAACTGCAGTGAGGCGAATGTATAATGTAAGCATGACCACCCAAATTGTGGTGAGATCATTTCTACAGTTAAAGCAGCATTTCCGAATTTATTTCAGTTGCTTTGTAATTAGGGCATTCGGTAATCGTACACAAGATTCCACTGAAATGAAATTTTCTAAATCTGCAGGACGGCCTCGCACGCAATTCCTTTGTTGTTGTAGCGACTGCTTGTTTGATGCATGGGTGTGCGCGCGTGTGAGTGATCGTGTCGTGTGTTCGCACTCGAATCACCTTTTAGAAATGCTTCATTCAGCATTTGTTGAAGCTGCAACCACCACAAACTTTTGTTCTGAGGTGCTATCATTCAGGTACACTGCCAGTTCAAGCATGCTCTTAGTGCTTCGATGGTATAGTGGGTGATGTGGCATTGAAACACGTCAATGCTGTCTAAGGTTTATGGGTAGTACCATACTCTACAAGGCTACACATTACTAGGAAATTTTGTGAATAGGCAGGCCACCCAGAATGGCAAATTTGTTGGCGAGACATAAAAAATGGCGACTCTTGGCGACATTTCACTCGTCCTATGGCTAATTTCACTTGAAAGCCAGTGGAAACTCTGCTTGCGAATGTAGTTCGTCATATTCGCGTCCTCCGATGCCAATCTTTGGGCAGACCTAGTTAAAGAGATGACCACAACAGCGCAAAGAGACAGTCGTCTGCCTAGGCACACTCAGGCAGACAGACAGACAGACAGACAGACAGACAGAAAGACAGACAGACAGACAGACAGACAGACAGACAGACAGAAAGACAGACAGAAAGACAGACACAGACAGACAGACACAGACAGACAGACACAGACAGACAGACACAGACAGACAGACGGACAGACAGACAGACAGACAGACAGACAGACAGACAGACAGACAGACAGACAGACAGACAGACAGGCAGACAGGCAGACAGGCAGACAGACAGACAGACAGACAGACAGACAGATATATAGATAGATAGATAGATAGATAGATAGATAGATAGATAGATAGATAGATAGATAGATAGATAGATAGATAGATAGATAGATAGATAGATAGATAGATAGATAGATAGATAGATAGATAGATAGATAGATAGATAGATAGATAGATAGATAGATAGATAGATAGATAGATAGATAGATAGATAGATAGATAGATAGATAGATAGATAGATAGATAGATAGATAGATAGATAGATAGATAGATAGATAGATAGATAGATAGATAGATAGATAGATAGATAGATAGATAGATAGATAGATAGATAGATAGATAGATAGATAGATAGTTGGGCGGGCGGATGGACAGATGGACGGATGAACAGACGGGTGGATGGACGGACATAAACGGTCTAAGTGCCTGTGACTCGCTAGGAAATATTTCGCAACTGAAATCCGCCATAGTGTGCTACTCACTAACTGCTTCAAATGACTGACTTTTGACTCCGTTCACTGCCTTGCATTTCCACGATGAGTGGATTCTACCGAATCAAAAAAATTATATCATAGAGGCCCCAACAAAGCTGTCCAGCTAGTGGAGTTCTTTGTACAGCTCACTTTACAGAGCATGACATCCACACTCTGCAAGAACCAAACTGAAAGGCCTTTATTAACGACATGATAGCGTGTCAATAGGTGGTAGCAACTTAAAGGTGTAGAACCACTAAAGGCCCATAATATAAACACTACAAGCATACCTATTGTATACCTTAAATTATAGGAAAGCAACGTTATCGCTTTATGTGTTGAACAGGAAATAAATGCATTTCTAAGCTCCTTGTGGAAGTCGGAGATTCGTTTCACCTTGGTGGAGTATTCCAGGGCCTGCTTGGAGGAGATGAGCTTCCCTCGCAGCATGCGGCTCTCCAGGTACGTCGAGAGCAGCACCAGTGGCACAAAGGCGAGTACGATGAAGCCGAGGTGCCAGTCCCAGTAGAAGGACATCACCAAGCACGCAACCAGCGCCGAGAACGCCTGGCACATTGACGTCAGCTTGCTGCACGTGCCCTGAACACGAAGCGCGTGCTTCTTAAAAACAAAAACGCTTCACACATTTCATGGCAACTTACTTCCACATTTTTATCCATGGTATATCACCTGTGGGTCAATTTGAGGCGTAGCACAAAAATGAGCTACTTTCACTCTGTCTCTTCAAAAGATTGATATTTAATCGAGACAAGTTCAGTGGATAGCATTTGTACGACTTGTTGAAAGGTGGTGGAACCCGTACAGTCCGCGGACACATCATTCCGACACAAGCATTTGTACCAAGACAAGTTATGTCAGCGAATCACTGGCTCAGAAAGCACCTGATAAGATTTTGCTTTTGAGACCTGCATTTGAAACCAGATCACCCAGTATACTTTCTGAATTATTGAAACTTCACCATACGCTTTCTCGTTTAAGTGGCTCTCCTTTTTATAACGTTATTACGAAGGAAAACATTAGCAGCTAATTGAAATCTCTAAATATTGGTGAATTCAATTCTAGTACACAAAAAAACAGCATGCTTGAGCTAATAAAAGAAAGCCTCTGTACACCTATCATAACCAACGTATGTACACGTGGTGACAAAAGAAAAAGCTGCCAGCGAGAACGCTTTCTGGGAGGTCCTTGTCGATTTTCGTGGCGGTAAAATAAATCTTTTTTACAGCGCGCATAAGGAAAATTCATCCTTCGCAAAAATTGGATGGCATACATGTATTTTTCTGTAGTCTTTCAAGTGGCTGCTCATAATGCCGAAGAACGTTGAGATTCCTTGGACAACTCACGAGGAATGTCCTTCCACTCTTTGCGCCCCAACCTTTTTCAGCCGTGAAAAATGTGTACAAAAATCTTTTGGCCGACTTGATGCATTGAAACCAGAAAATTGCAAGAATATCTTCGAAAAGTTTTTGGTCACGAGGAAGCTGTATGAATTTCACAAAATGTTGTAGGACTGTTGTTTATGAAAAAGTTTGTTCTGAAATAATTGTTACTTGTTTCAGCACTAAATGTAGTTTATACACTAAGCAAATGCATTTAATTGTGTTGGGCGAGGCTCAATAATAATTCTGCAAGTTTCCTGTGTTATACCTTTTGCGAAACTTCAGAAGAATGTTGTATGCATAGTTGTGCTATGAGACAAATTTCGCGATATTTTTTTGTGTTCCAAAGCTTTCAAGTTTTTCATTGAGGGCTACCTTAACAATCAGACATATGGCAGCTTCAAAACTGAACTTTCCTACTACCACCAATGGGAAAGGTCAAACTCTATTTTCCTTCGAATAAAAATTGTTATAATAAATCTTTACATATAACAGAACTGTTTGTTTGCTTTTGATTAAGCTACAAACATGTGTTCATTTGGAGCACCACGTGGTGCTAGTTGCGTATCATTGTGTTCATAAATGATGCTTTTCTAAAACCTCAACTTTTTGTAAGGTTTAGAAGCGGTTGTGCACTAAAAAAAAATTCATCGCGTAGTATACCTGCAGAGCAAGTATACCTGCAGAGCAAGTATACATTACGGATGTGTTCAAACCTGCCACGCGATGCAAATAAACGATGCAAACATACTATTTCCGCCAAACTTCTGGACGTGTATACGTAAGAAGTATAAATGTTATTGAGCTTCTAATGTCTCACACAGACACATTCGATTCATACATAAACCGAATTTCAAATTGAAACAAAAAACAATACTCTTCAAATAGGTTTTCTTACAAACAACTCTTGGACGACATTCTAGAAAATTGATATGGTTTCCCCATGATTATATTTTATCTGTGAGATGGTCTACCATTTCACACTTTCCAATGCAGTAAATCAGCAAGTTTTTTTGTGAATATATGCGACATTGTCCTGGCATGAACGTACGTACATACAGCAAATGTCGTTTCAAGAGCTCCCCTGACGCCCTATTCTACGAATGGGGGACCAGTGAAACAGTGTAGAATTGCACCGGCTCGGCGAAGGTGTTCTTAGCGCCAGTAATCAAGGTTTAAGGGTAAGCTTCACAAAGTGGTGCGGTAGGCGTGACCGCAAAAAAGAAGGCAGCCCATGCAATTGTGCAGAAAATTGGGCGCGCCGGCCCCATGCGTATTTGCGTGGGCCGTTTTCCAACAGATGGTGCTCCCTTAATTGTGGGCTTTCCGGCATCTGCCGTTTTTCGTGCGGCAATATCGTATGCAGTGTTGTACACGTCTTTTTACCACAGGAACGAAATCTCGTTGTTCGTTTCTTCCCAATATTAGATCGGGTCCCCGTTACAAGTTCCGGTGAAGAAAAAGCAACGGGTTATAGTTACATTTCGAAAATAGGAACGCATCGATACATGAACTTCTGTTTATATACACTTCTGTTTCTGATACACTTCTGTTTTTAATGAATATATTCTGCCAGATAATGCGGAGGCAAAATAGAGTGAACACTTTAAAACTCACAAGGAGCTTATATACATTATGTGAACTAAACTTCACTGACAGCAAGTTATACGTAGGCAAAATGAATCTGAAATAAAACAAATGTTGCTGGAATACCTTTTAGAGACCACGGGCACTACTACGGACGTATCTAATCGCATCTTTTGAGCTCGTTCGTTTCAAGTCTAACGCATGCGGCACGATCCATGTCAGTCCTCAAACGTGCAGTTGGGATATTTCGCTTCAGGTATTGAAATAGAAATAAAAATGGAAACTTAGTAAAGTCTCTTGACGAACATATTTCTGTATAATTCGTTCTGTCTTGCTCTCTTGTTCCTTTGCTGCATTTTCTTTATCTCTATTTTTCTTTTATATCACTGTCTTTCCAGGTCTCTGTCCCTTTAGTTTTCTCGTCTTCCTTTTTTTTTGGTCTTCATTTTCCCTCTATTTATGTTTATATTCAAGCGTAGTAGGATTGTCACAGGGAAAACTCGATGACGCATAAGAAGAAGTAGTTCACGCGATCGCTTTAAAGAGCTCGTTTCGCAGAAATTCTGCTGGTCTTGTTCATGACCAAAAATTAGATAAAGATGCAAACAGGTTATTGAAAGTTTGATTTAATGCGAAATTGAAACCCAGGCCGTCAGCATGGCAAGCAGATGTTTTACCATACAGCCACATCATTGCTGGAAACTCTGGAAGAAAAAAACACTATATGACACATTACGTAGTAGAAGTCCGCTTAGCGCACTTATTATTGCATGACAGAACTCTATAATTGCACCCGGCTTCAAAACGAGCGAATTGCCCGGTGAGTAGGTGGTCTCAAGCTGCCCACTCATTACAAAGTGTGTTGCTGCTAACATGCACGTGGCACTTATGGGCAATTAGTGGGTATTTGTCCAAACGCCAAAAGGAAGAACTATGACGGCCTCATACATTCCGTAGACATTTTAGGATAGTTTGAAACGAATGTTACGAGCACAAATGTTTTTTTTTTTTTGCCACACTGTTGAAAGGAAAGGGCACGATACTCGATCGCGTCGTCCTCGTTTCGTTCCTGTTGATGTATTTTTGTCCTGAGCGAAAAGGTTACTTACTCCGTGAACTCGAGCCGTGTCCGTTGACAAGGAACCGAGGAGAGCATTGGGCGTGTTCTCCAGCTCCTCGTACCAGGCCAGGTCCTGCGATGGCAATCAAAACCTCTCTTTACCTTTTACCTTGCTTTGCATCGCTTAGTGATTCCAGGCAGAAAAAAAAGTCACCTATTTAAGGCAACACTGCTTTTCTGAACGATTGAAACGATGAAGTGCACAAGCACCTGTCTAGAACGGCTTGCTTTAACTGGTGTGAAATTTTCAAACTTCCTGCAGCAGAGGCGATCAGCACAGATGAAAGAAAATTGATATTCAGAAGAATACTATCTTCGATCACGTGAACGCATTGCCGGTCTCCTAATAGGTCCCTTGTGAGCATGTGAACATGTCCCTGCATGCAACCGTAAACGTGGCAGAACTGCCGAAAATTTGAGCTAGCCAAAAGTGCACTTATAAAGCACCGTGTACGTTGAACATGGAATCGTGACTATAACACAATGAAGAGCAATAAACTAGGCCTCAGTCTAATATTTGGCTTGAATAGATAACTGCGCAGTTATACTATGTGAGCGTGCTGCTGCCGCGCCGAGGGGCCGCCCGTCGAGGTCACTCAGGTGGCCCACATCGGCAGCTTAACATTATGTCAGCGATTACACCATTGAAGTGCTGACAACTACTGTAGAATGCTTTCCCCACGTATTGCTTTTGTCAGAGCAGCGCTGTGAAGAAGCGCAGTGCTAGAGTGTGGCGAGTTCAACAAGCACGACAACTACGCGGCCAAAACCGCATCACCGCATCACGACAGACTCAAGAATTGATTGATATGCGGGGTTTAACGTCCCAAAACCACCAAATGATTATAAGAGACGCCGTAGACGAGGGCTCTGGAAATTTTGACCACGTGGGGTTCTTTAATGTGCACCCTAATCTGAGCAGACAAGCCTACAACATTTCCGCCTCCATCGGAAATGCAGCCGCCGAAGCCGGAATTTGATTCCGCGACCTGCGGATCAGCAGCAGAGTACTTTAGCCACTAGACCACCACGACGGTGCCACAGGGCCAAGGCGCCATTTCACATGGTACATACGATCAATAGACAAATTTAGGGCCACGTAATACTGACCATAAACGACATTACATCGCTTCACGGGTGTATACGTTGGGGCTGGACAGTTGGTGGAGGAGTGCGAAAACTCTATTTGAAATGGGGCGTCTGCGGGGCGTGCAGCGCGTTGGTATTCGCAGAATGTATTTGCCACAACCTATTTTGTAAAAGTTAGCCAGCTTGTTTCCAAGGTATAAAAAAATAAGAATAAACACGGAAACCTCTGAGCACAAGCCGAATATTCTAGAAGAAAAAGTGCACAAATCCTTCACAGTTGTGGTGCAACTTTTGAGTGGGACTTTCCGTCCGCTTGTTATAAATCTTTCGACCTGCTTGTCAGCACACAAGAATGGAGAATTCAGCTTGTAGAGTGTCACTCCGTTTCATCTTATATTTGAAAAACTACTACGGCAGGGCGATCCCGGGCCTATCTACTCCACTTGCCTAAAAGTCTTAGCGCCTCTTATCTTTATTGTCCAAAGCATTCTCTACGATAAATAATGTAGCTTTTATTATTTAGGAATTACCATAAATGAACTGCGAGTCGTAAAACATGCATATATTAAGCACAATTACTTAAACATGCACAGTTTAATACTTTAAGTTACTCATAGATATCAGAACTGCTTTGCACAATATAAAATGTGCATTTCGAAAAGCGCATAGGATAGATTTAGAGGAAAGCTCTTCTTTGAATAATTGGCCAACCGACGTTTGACCCCAGTGTTTTTCTATAACAACGTTGAAGAACTTAGAATTATAGGCGATTTACTACAGATGTGCTTCGGTCACCACTAAAAGCGAGGCGGTGGCTTTCAAATACATTGTACACTTAGGCTGATATGGACTACCTTAAGACATGGCATGGTAGTTCAATAATTTTTGCATACTTTTTGCATACTTTTTGCATAGCAAAAAGAGCACGCGTGTGGTTCAGTGAATTAGTGAAACACATGCTGCATGGTTAAAATAGATATTACTTTTTGGTGATCCCGCACAATATTCGCCCACACGTACAGACACGTGCACAACAAGCCAAGCCGATCCATGTAATCGCACGGGTGCCTTTCTGTACATCCTGTGTGGAAAATTTTATCTTCGTGCGATTAGTAGGTCAGAAGCGTGAAATGCCGAGTAAATAACATATAGTAACAAAAAGATTTTGCAATGTCCATCTGGCCCGGACCCAATCATCACTGTGTCGTTTTCTCTGTCCCCTAATTTTCACCATTTCAATTGCTATGCGGGGAGAATAACATGTTTCCACGAGGTAGGTGCAAGGGTATTCGCTTAGGGTACATTCGAAAATTACTAGTAAATGTGAATGGAACGACTCACAAATCTATCGATAACTTTGTTTTGTTATGTTGTGCAATTTAACTCTGCATATTGTGGGTGCCCCTCCCGCCCCTTTCTTTTTTTTTTAACACAGAGGCCTTTTATTATGGGGTCCGCCAAGTCTTTGTGGGCGTATTTTTGTCACTGATATGACGCTGATAAAATCAACGCCATCAAGTGACAAAAAGATTGGCAGATTCCACGTGAATTGGGAATCAATAATATGCGAAGCACGAATGAGGCATGTCACTTTAAAATGAGCACAACGGTACGACGTGGACGTAAATTATGCCGTACATGACTTCAGTGTCAAGATAATTGTTTGCGCCTGGCATTTGTGTTTGTCGTCTATTCACGTCACGTAAGACCAAGTTTTGTATATGTGAAGCTAGCGAAGCGGCTGAAAGCGCATCTTAAGCGTGGCATAAAGTCATAGTTTTACATGACATGCACCTCAATATTAGTATCATGTTTTCACAAGTCATATACATTCGTCAGTCATTCACGTCCTATATTACCAAATTGGGTGTATGTTAAGCTATCAAAATTACCACGAGTGCACCATGAGCGTCGCGTGCAGGGACTCATGACTTACATGACATATATGCCATAATTTACACGTTAGTACCTGTCAACTCAGTTTGCCATGCAGTCATGTCATAACATACCACTTTTGCAATATGTCATGTATATGAAACCACCACAAGAGCAGCATGATCATGAAATGTGAATTATGACATTCATGACATACATGTAATGATTACCGTGTTATTACTGATCATTTAAACACTCATGTGAGTGTATTACTGTTATTACATGAGTGTATTACTGTCATACACTCATGTTATCTCATACCAATTTTGGTATAGATCCTATTGTTCAAACGGCCAGGAGAGCTAAAAGTCATAGACGCCTAGACAGACAGACAGACAGACAGACAGACAGACAGACAGACAGACAGACAGACAGACAGACAGACAGACAGACAGACAGACAGACAGACAGACAGACATAGATAGATAGATAGATAGATAGATAGATAGATAGATAGATAGATAGATAGATAGATAGATAGATAGATAGATAGATAGATAGATAGATAGATAGATAGATAGATAGATAGATAGATAGATAGATAGATAGATAGATAGATAGATAGATAGATAGATAGATAGATAGATAGATAGATAGATAGATAGATAGATAGATAGATAATATGGCTAAAGTCACCGAAGTTCGCTAAGAAATGCTTCGCATTAAAAAGACTAAGGCAATTTACTTCCCCACCTTGAATCTAGAAATGGCCCAACCAGACAAATCCCAGCGGGGAAGTTTTCCTCACAGGATCCTCCAGCCAGCGGCCCACCCAGATACGTGGTTGCAAGTGGCGAGCCTCCTCCATCCCTTTCGGAGACAGGCCTAGAGAGATGCGAGCGGCGGTTGCTCGTTAGCCTGCGTACCAGCCCTACCTGGCCTGCGGCCCATATGTATTCCACAGGTCGCGGCTCATCGCCTGCGTTCCGCAGGTGCGGCCACGACAAAACCCTGGAGGATAATATATTTCAATAACCTCTGTCTCAAGAATTGAGCCTCAAATTTGCGCCCGGTGCTGTACCGACTCGGCAATAAAGGCAGTTGCGAGAGACAGAGAGAGAATATATTTCCAGAAAGGTAGAGAAGGGCAGTAGTGAGGCTTCTTATGAACGCACCTTATATCTCTCACGCATTTTCTCTGGCACAGTGCTCTCTGTTCATTTAGCAGTGCCGCCCTCTGTGAGCTGTGACAAGAAGTAATGTGGCATAATGCCCACTTTTCCTGGCGGACAACTTTTCTTGGCAATGACGGAAAAGCTACAGGGGCGAGGTCTATGTACTACTACGCAAAGTAGTCTGGTAGGCCATGCGTTCTGTACTGCTGTGGAAAGTGATGGCTGTGCGTTACTAGCGTTTTACATCAACGCAGACGCCGCTTGTCATTCAAGGTACATGTAAAAGGAGCGGCTTTCTTACGCGTTCAAAACGCGAAATCACAACAAATAAGTGCAAGCAAGTACGAATACATTTATAGTGTGAGCCGCGACCTGTGTCGCAGAGCTGCATAGAAAAAATGAAGGTAGCCTTTACATATTTCGCCTAGAAAATGGGACAGTATTGTTGGACTACAATAACTACTGGTAAGATACGTGCATTTTGGCCTCTGTAGGCCTCGCTGCATTGTCAACAAAAGTTGACCGTGACGACCACGCCGACAAATAACGATTCGTAGACGACGCAGTTCAAGAATGGCATCCGAAATCGCATGCCGGTCCGCAATCTAGGAGGCCATCGTTAGCGTCTCGATGGCATCAAAAAACACAGGCTGCGTTAGCATCAAGGATTCGCCGTAGACGCAGTTATGTCATTTGCCTTTTAATTCGTGTTAGAGGATGACGACTCATTGTCAGAGTAGAGCAGCTTTCAGATGCACCAACGACATTTCGCCGCCAATAATAAAAATGCTGCAGTAAGCGCTGCAGAAAGGCAACAATGTCGACGGGCGAATGTGCCTTGGATGAATAGAAGCTTGAGTGAGCTCGTGTGCGTTAATCCGCACCTATCGCATTTCTTTTACTTCGTCGTCACCTCATGTGCGCTGTATCAACCAAGACGAAAAAAAAACACAGCATATCCACGCACTGAATGATAATGATTGGGGTGAAACGTCCATCAGTCCGTCCTCGCTTCCGTCCATCCATTCATTCTTGCGTCCGTCCATCCGTGCGTTCGTTTGTGTATCTGTGCGTATATCCGCGCGTCCATTCATACGTCCATTCATGTGTTCGGTTCGTCCATCGTCCACTCCTGCGTTCGTCCGCAAGTCCGTCCATCCATCTGTGCGTCCATCGATTCGTCCGTGCGTTCGTGTGTCCCTCCCTGCGTCCGTGCATCTGTCTGTCCGTCCGTCTGTCTGCGCGCGCGTCCATCCGTCCCTCAGCTTGTCTGTCCATCCGTGCATTTGTCCATCCGTTCATCCGTACATCTATGAACACTCGAAGTACTGCCATTTTTCATATTTTTCTTCATATACTCATATAGAAGTACCACCATTCAGCGCACATTCCAAGGCCTAAACGAGAGGTGGCTACCTACTAGTACTACTACGACTACTACTACGACTACTAATACTACCACTACATACATGGCGGACGCACGACTCACGGCATAAGGAGCTTCGCTCCTAAAATGAAAGCGCCCCCTAGCGTAAGTATAACATTTTCTTTTTTTCTTCGTCCAAAAGCTACACGGACCCCATCTTTTTTATAACATCTGCATCGGTTTATTCCACCAACAACTATCACGTAGCGGTGAATCCTCGAACGAGGTGGCTGCGTGCTCATACATCGAGGACGACCGACCCACGCCTTAAGGAGCTTAGCCCCTAAAAGTGCCTTGGAAGCATGCTTAGAGAAGCGACAGCATAGGCGTATGCCCGGGGAGTGGTTGGCCGCGTCCTAGTCACCTTATAGTGGGGACACAAAGTTGCCTCCGTACACTAAAGTACAAGACAGGGGAAGCTGCGATGAACCACCTTCGCCCTACCCTCCAGCAGCGAAATCCTGCGCAAGTTTACGAGCAAGATACAGGCCAGCGAGACGTGGAACAACTGCGTGCGTTCGCCGCTCCAGCTACGAACACCTCTGTTTTCCATGTTGAAGCGCAATGTGCTAGTAAATGTATGCATGAGGAAGGCGCAGGTTACCGAATACTACTCGAGAGTGCACATCGTGCCGTTTCCCTGCGTAATTGAAGACACTTTGACCAAGTGTATTTCAAGTACCAGTGTTTATTTTGCGCTTGTTGACGCCATCTTTGCACGGTATCCACGACACTGTGTGTACAGATATAAGTTCATAACTTCAGCTACCACCACGGTTAACTAATGACCATAAGCGTTAGTCATCGCAATGAAGATGTGCCACTTGGTGTCAACGTGAGCATATCGACGTCAAACAGCACCACAGCTGCAAAAGGGAAATAGACGCTTACAAGATCGCATAACGACTACACAAAAAGCACTACAGCTGTGTAGCCTTTCTTTACTTTTGTGTTGTGCCGATTTCTATAACGGAGATATAACTCGTGTTTTGTTGTAGATTTTGGGTTTCTTTTCGCTCTAAGTACGACACAAAGGGTATCTTTCGGTTGTATGTGATTGATTTTTGAATGCATGCGCAAGCTCACCGACTCCGAAGATATCGTGCCACCGTTGTTTTGGGGGGGGGGGGTGTAATCCCTGGACAAGTTGGCAGACATGTATCGAGTGTGTCGTTACGAAGTGGGAGAACAAGTTAGGTCAATTGCTGCCACAGGGTACTCATCGGGGCTAGCTCTCACCTGCTTCATCATGGCCGAGAAGGTCATGCTGCGCAGCCTCCGAGTCAGGTTCTCGCCGACCACCGAAAAGGTGAACGTCTGTGTGAGGCAGAAGATTGAATGCGATAGGCTGTTATTATTTGTGCACCCTTAACAAAAATATCAAAAGGTTGTAACCACAGTATTTGATATCCACGTGTCTTCTTCACTACGTGTCGCTTAAGCCTTGCCGCTGCAAATAGATATGTATGAGAAGCCCTGGACCGTCTCTATAGCAGTAACTTTATGCATAGCTAGTAAATATTGCTGCTTCATTACGGTACAACCTCAATGAAAACCAACAGATAATGAAGCCATGTGAAGCGTAGGGAAGCTTATACGTAGTAATTACTATACGTAGCCCTTCCTACATTCTACGCTTTCAAGCTTACCCATGCGAAGCCTCCTGGGGTGTTCTTGGCTGAGGATTGAGTGGTTTTAGCTTCGCAGTATTCATTTTCGAGTTTTCAGTATATCTGTTTCTGAATCCACTATATCTCTGGTTTTCATGTCAACTAAGTATCCTGTCCAGGCGCGATCCGCCTGGTCAGCGTCCCTGCCTTCTAACGAAATTCCGCTAGACTCTTTTTCCACCGCGGTGTTCCCAGCATTCCCGTTACACCGGTACCAACAAATAGAGTCTTCATAAGACTAACGAACCCTCAGGTGGTCCAAACGGAACCTAAAGCCACTTCAAACCATTTCCAGACCATCACAGAAGAGCGTCCATTCGGGCGAGGAGGTATCGTGTATAGGTCATCAGGCCAGACCCTGCGTGCAGGATCTACTCTAATGCACCTCGTCCCACGCTACCCCGGTGAGTGCTTTCATTCCACCTCGCCTTGCATGTACCAAAAGCCTTGTACGGGGAGTCGGCTTCTAGTTAAGTCCAGCTGAGACTGGACAAGCTCTCTGGAGCATGCAGGCGTCATTTCGATTAACCAATATAATCGCCTAGTTAACAGTGAGAGGGCCCCGATCAAAACTGTTATCACGAGATTTGTGGGCACAACAAGCCTGTCAGAGATTAAGTTATGGTCATTGATCTTTCGCGTAGAGCATCTCGCTTCTCGTCTGATTCAGTGCAAAAACTGCTAGAGATTCGGCCACAGTGCGGGTGGATGTAAATCTACCCGTCGTTTCCGCACCTGCGGAGAGAGCCATTGTTCAAGCGACTGTACTGCAACTGTGGAAAAGTGTTCTCTCTGTCTGAGAGTGTTTTCTCTCTCTCTCTCTCTCTCTCTGGCTGAGAACAACTCTGAGTGTTCTGCTCGTCCACGGGAAATTCAAATTCTATAGATTATTGACAGCCACCGCTGTTCTAGAAAGGAAGCTACTGACATAAAGACAAGGATTTTGGGTATTCTGGCATTACAGAGCACTACACTTCCAGTATATTGATTGAAATCTATCGCAGCCTATTGAAACTGCTGTGAAAAAGGTAGTGAGTAAGGCTATGGATAAGCTCATGTCTAGCCTTTCTGACTGTTTGGTGGAATTTTTTTTTCATGTAAGATGGTGCACGAAGAACAGACTAGTACAAAATCTGTAGTATCAGAAAATACCAGTGATGCCACTCAGCTACTCTATGTGTACAGTTTTGAACGCACTTTCTGCATATGCAGACAATACTAAGCAGACGGGAACACAGATGCACTTGGACTGACATATGCCTCAGAAGAGCACAAGTGCTACGACTGAAACGGAGCTCTATATTCAAACTTCTAAAAGTGCCAGATCTCCCATCTATGCCTATCTCAAGTTCAAAACCGAAAAAGAACTGAATCAGCTATTTCGCGCAAGGATGCTGAGAAGGGCACGACATGCACCTCTGCGGTGCGCTCAACACCACTGGTCAGTTGAGGGTACTACAGTGGAACTGCCGTTCTCTATTCTCAGTCTCAACCGAGTTACATTACTATTGCAATCATTTTATTCTTCATGTTATAATTCTATTAAAAAACTTGGCTTCCCCCAGATAAAAATTTCCTCTTGCAGGTGTTCGTTCCTTTCGATTAGATCGCTAAACACGCAGTGGTAGTTTAGATTGTTAACTAGACTCGGAGTGTGACATTGTAGCATTAGATTTGTGTCTCCCCCGATACCACCCTTTTTCAATTATGAATTCTTATTTACGCTCTGGTGTGCCAAGTACGAGTTGCGTTGACCGTGTTTTGGTAGCATGTAAAAAGGAATTTGTCTTCGCAGGAAATTCAATTCACATCATTTGTCTTGGTGTCTAAGTACGGATTCTAGTCGTTGGTGACTTTATGAATGGACTATTGACCACAACCTTTCGTGTCTGAATAAAGGCCATGTAACATTTGGATACTGTGATCTCAGTATTAGATTTAAAGCTTTGCTCCAATGCAATCGAGGTTTTGTCATGGGATGTTGTTGATTCGGCTACTAACAGCGACAATCTTCCCATATTATTTCTATTACTTGTGCAATAATAATTTAGATCTGCCAAAATGCACATATGTCAACCGTTGCAAATTTCAAGCCTGCCTACGTTCTGCTATTTCTAAACTTCAAATTGCTAGTAGTAAAAAGAGTGCACCTACGATTGGCTCAATACTGGAGGGACCTAGGAAAAATTCCGAATTTTCTATTCTATCGAAAAAACTTTCCTCCTTTCGTTGATGGAACAATTAGTGTACGCGAGATGATAGAAGATGAAAAGCCGCCTGGAAAAAAACTTCTTCATAATCAATGCCCAAGAAACTATACGGGCTATCGATTCCTTGCTGGCGTACTTGGGCGTACAGTGAACTGCGCGAATAAATGATATGACAGTAGACAATACGATTATCTTCACAATTAAACAAATAAGCATGCTTTGTTCGCATAAATTCGGTTAAGAAAAGTACTGAATGCTAACGCCTTTACGTTAGAATCACGTGTCTTGACACCGAAAGAAGCGAACGCCTTTCTAGAAGACATAGCGAAAGGCTTAAGACGCCGCTTTATTGCTAATCTTTCGGCTATTCGCCGCATGCTGGTAAACTCGCATGCATTTCCAGATGTTTCCTTAGCTGAATTGAGTCATACAGTACTATGCTTCCCGAGGACAGCTCCAAAACCAGATGGAATTACGCTTTTTATGTTGGCATTTTTACTCAAGCAATCAACTAATATTCTGGTAGAACTTGTGAATTTTTCGTTAGGTAACGCATGGATACCTCCCGAATAGAAACTATTCGCATGGATGCCTATTCGCATGGAAACTAACGCATAGATACCGCCGCTCGGCATCGCCTTGACGCCGCTCGCCATCGACGATGCGTCGTCGTCCTTCATCGCCGGAGCGGGAAAACTGATTGCCGCAGTTCCAGAGGCAGGAACTGCGTCGCCTACGAAAAGACCAAGGCCTCTCTCTTCCCCAACAAAATTTCTCGACGTATATGTGGACGGCGTCGCTGCACTGGCTCTTGTCAACACTGGTGCCGCAGTTTCAGTGATCAGTGCCAGACTCTGCCGCTTGCTCAAAAAAGTTATGACGCCAATAGCAAGTATATCACTTCGTACAGCCAGCGCAGAGCACGTCACGCCGGCCCCTGCCTGTACTGCTCGCATCGCGATTAATGGCCTCATCTATGTCGTCGAGTTACTAATGTTGGATTCCTGCTCCCATGACCTCATTTTGGGTTGGCACTTTCTCTCCGCTAATAAGGTCGTCATCGACTGCTGTCGCGCTGAGGTGGAATTTGAAGTGTTTGCCGACGCTCCATTAAATGATGCTTTTGAAACCGAGGACAAACTATTTGTTGCTGAAAACGTCATCATACTGCCGCACTTTTTCGCCCTTACCATGGTGTCTTGCAACTCGCTCACCGAGTCGAGTGCCCTTTTCACGCCATATGCCCTCTTCGTTTGCCGCAAGTGTTCGCCGCTACCTTATGCCCTTCTAGAACTTCATGACGGTGTCAGCAGACTGCTCATCTGGAAGTTCATGTCATGTCCTGTAACACCACTTCGGGGTGAGTGCGTCGGGTGGGTTTACAGTCTCGACCTTTCTGCAATTGTCGACATGCCGACTGGTACTTCCGCCAAACACGAAGTTGCCGGAATGACCTGTGCCTCTTCGCCGCAGACTACTAGGCCTGACGTACTGAGCAGCTCCATCGCCGACACGTTAATCGTTTCGCAACGTGCTCAGCTTCTACGATTGCTGGACAAGTTTCGTTCTTCCTTTGACTGCCAGCACACTCTCCTCAGCCGCACGTCCACTGTGTGTCACCGCATCAGCACGTGTACCAATGCGCCATTGCGTCAAAGACCCTATCGCGTGTCCGCAGCCGAGCGCCAGGTTATCGCTGATCAAGTAGCTGACCTGCTCAAGCGTGGCGTCATCCAGCCTTCGAATAGCCCCTGGGCATCTCCAGTCGTTCTCATTAAGGAGGAGGACGGGTCAATTCGCTTTTGTGTTGACTACCGTCGTCTTAACAAAATAACTCGAACGGACGTTTACCCCTTACCGAGAATCTACGATGCTCTTGACTGCCTCCAAGGTGCGTAGTCCTTCTCTTCAATTGACCTACGGAGTGGCTACTGGCAAGTACCTCTGGCACCGGAAGATCAGCCTAAGACGGACTATGTCACACCTGATGGCCTTTACGAATTCTGTGCCATGCCTATTGGTCTGCCAAAATTATATTGTTGCTCAGACATCAAAATGGAGCATACATGTTGAATAACTTAAGGCCAATCGTGCTGACATCAAATTTAGTTAAAGTGGTTAAGAGGGTCTTCAAAATGCGTAATAATGAGCTAAATACTAAGAGGACAATTCTAAGCCCTGTCAAACTGGGTTCATGGCTGGTTGTTCAACTTGGGATGCCTATGTTGACTTAAAAAGTCGGCTTCAATTAGCTCGGCTACATGCAGCTTTTGTTGCCTTAGACATAGCCAAAGCATATGATCATGTGAAACACTGTATTTTGATAGTGATTAGAATATCTAGATTCTCCGTCACATATAGTAGCGTGGGCTCACAATTTTTTCGCAGACAATAAATTTTCTTCTAGATGAGTTTTCATCGTACACTCACACACAAACAAGGTGAGTACCGCAAGGTGCAGTGCTTTCCGCGGTGCTATTTATTGTACTGATGAGCACCGCTTCACGTCAATGAGACATAACCTACGTTTATGCAGATTATGTCGCGTTTTTCGCAAAGGCAGATAATATTGACATCTTATACGAACGGCTATAGACTTCTCCTGGAGAGCCGGCTCGACAGCACTTGCTTTCTACCTAATCTGAGTAAATGTGCCCTCCTTGTTTTCCCGCTGCAATACCCCGTGCACACCTCTCTGTTTTACTATCATGAGGATATACCACAGGTGAAATCTGTTAAATACATTTGAATAATTATTCATACATCGCTTAACTGGCAACCTCACATCGAATACATCGCCGGAAACGGTGCGCGGGCCATTGGCATATTCCGTACGCTAACTACCGCATAGGTCCGAGAAGAGACTCATTAGTAATGATATATCGCATGTACGTTCGTCCTATTTCGAAATTTGGTTGTGTACTTTTCCCTGGAGTTCCAGCTTACAAGTTACGGCCTCTGTTTTTTTGTTTTTTTTTTTAAGAGAAGCTTTGCGCCTATGCCTTGGCTTGCTTAAAAGAGTTGCTGACAGTGTGTTCTATCTCGAATCGAGGGTCCGTTCTCTTTGCTGCAGAACTCATCTTCTTACTGTTCAGACATTCTTGAGAATTCTTCAGTCACCGTTGCGACAATCAGAAACAGCCTTTAATTCTACACGGGAATCATTTTTTGGTGCTAGATGGCTGCGGCTTCACACCCCGCAAATTGTATTTGTACAACATTTACTAGAGCCAATCAACATACATATATGGGATATCATACCAACTCGTGATAATTTAGACCCTGTGGAAATTCATGACGACAAATTACTCCCCCGTAATATCTCAGATAGTTTGCTACAAGATCCCCTTCGGAGTATTGCAATGAACGTTGTTATTGATACAGACGCATCAAAATGTGACGAAAAGTCAGAGGTTGTTATATTTAGTCCGAATATAGATTGGTCCTATTCTCTTGTACTACCCGATTTCATAGACATTTTTTTGCTGAATTTCTGGCAGCAGTGCTAGCATTACACAAATTGGATACAGCAATTACATCAGCTGCTATAATAACAGATCTACTATCTCTCTGTGTGGCACTTTCTGTTGGTTCTGAAGCTCAAGTAATAAAGGCGTTCCGTGCACTAGTACCTGCGCACTTGAGAAAAGCCGATTAGTTTGGGTACCTGGTCTTAAAGGCTTGTTTCTAAATAAAATAGCCGATTCCCTAGCTAATTCGTCAATGAGCAGACTGATTCTACCGTACCTTCCAACGTCTGCTTTTATGTGACTGCAACTTGGTTCCGCAGGCATGCGCTTATGGAAGTCTTTAGAGGCACAGCGCTGAAAAACTCTACCAAATATCGCCATTTCTTACATCCATGCAGCGAAGAGCCTTTTTTCAAACTCATAAACTAGAAGTAGCTATCACAAGGCTGCGCTGCCGGGTTTCGAATTTAAATTTTTACTAACACTGGTCTGTTCAGGCACCTTCGCCACTGTGTGCGTTCCTTGGGGAACTGGAAAGAATAGATCATTTCTTTTTGACCTGCAGGTGGTTTAATACAATAAAAAACTATTGTAGAAGTACCTTTACGTGGTATTCGTATGAATTTATCTGTGCCTGTCATTTTGTCTATTAGAGCCTTCATTTCTGGGTTCTCCAGTGCGAGAGTATGCGCTGCTGTCAGGGACAATATATTAATGACACCTATAGGTTGACGAAATACTCTGTATTATATCATGATGGGTCTACATAATTATATACGTATAAAAATCAGAGTACGTAATGCTCTAATTTAAGAAATAAGTTCTTTATTTTAATTCTTATATACATCAGATATATCATGATAATTTCCTAGGTCATTTGTAATATTTGTATATAATAATCTCTGTTATTATAATACTGCACACTATTTTATAGAACCACTCAATTCTTGGCCAATCTCTCACACTGGGCATGCGCCACGAGCAATAACAAAACAAGAACAACTTGCCTCCACCTGAGACCAAACCTTCAACCTTCCCATGACGCGCCTGTAATACTTATTGACATACGGTGGCCTCGCGTCCACTTTATCGGGCATTGTTATGCATGCCAACCTGGAAGTGTTAGTCAGCGTCGCTGCATGCCAAGACGACGGAGTGAAACTGTCGTTATGAATGAACAAAAAAAAATTTGTAAGGGCTCCTTTTTTGTTCGACACAACCGCATCGTGCCTTTTGTTCCAGCCCGCTCTATTACAATACGGCGGTAAAGCACTGTACGAAAATCCTACAAAATAAGAAGGAAGAAAATTTTGCCCGCTGCCTTCATATATTACCTTCCACAAGCAATCAAGTCAAATGGCAATATGAAAGTCCTTCTTTTGAAGAGCCCATTGTATCTTTCGAAAATCCGACTGTCGGGCACTCATGATTTTAACAGTATAATGAATTCTTATAGATTTCACCACCGAGACCCAAATTGAAACAAGGGAGAGTGCTGCTGTTATTTTCTTCCTAGATATCTTGAAAAACGAATAATTAAGCATTAATATAACAAGCAATGGCCGAGTTATCTTTCGCTCTCTCTCTCTCTCTCTCTCTCTCTCTCTCTCTCTGTGTGTGTGTGTGTGTGTGTGTGTGTGTGTGTGTGTGTGTGTGTGTGTTTGCGCGCGCGCGCGCGCGCGCGCGTTTAGATTAGGTGACCGGTAATATAGGCAATCGCAGGAAACTCTGGGATGGGACGGCTTCCAGTTCGATGCCCCACGCGGCTTAGCAGCGGCACGCGTGCATTTTTGTACCGCTTTCTTCAAAAAAGCACCTCTCCGTGCAATACCAGTGTTTTAAAGTTTCTTGTTTTTGTTTTTGCTTTCCGTTACTTCGATGATGACAAGCTACGAAAGCTTTGAGCGGTAAGGAAAACTTTTCTATCGCCCCAAAATTATCTGCAATGATTGTATCCTTCTCTGGGGTACTGTCAGTTTGGCTAACAGATCAGTCGATACAGAAGACAGTTTTTATTCAGTGATACGTTCCTGCAGATAAAAAAATCACCATTTTAAAGATCTCAGGGGATGGGGATGACTGTAGCAGTGTGCTAAGAGTTCATTTCGGGATCGCTGCTATACGGCGGACGTCGTCGGTCGATGGGCATGAATACCAGCACTTATTGAGCGCGTTTTCCAGCCTTCAGCGCGCTTTAGGAGGCATTTCTTGGTTCAAGCAAGATACTTATTTGAACGCTAATTTTGGTCAAACTGCGTGGCACGGCGGCACATAAACAATACAGTCAGACATAGACGGCGCCGAAGAATGGAATCCCTGCGCTTCATTAACGCACTTAGTCATTTGTGTGCCGTCCTGGCACACAGTTTGATTAAGATAAACGCAAATGAACTCATCCAGCGCTCCGTGTAAACGTACTCTTGAGTGAATCTTTCGCGTTTTTGTCATATATATGGGTCCAATGGCCGGCGCTCATCTCGTATGGCAGGTAGATTTCACCCGCGCGTTCCCATAATAAATTTGCTAGGCGCGCCTGCGCGACAATTTATTTCTCGATGTAATATTTGCAGTAAATGCGTGTGTAGGCTTTTTATTAGTGCGTAATACGCACGTAACCGTGATAAACTGGTCTTCGCACACTCTGGCTTCAACGTCCGGTACCCAAAGGCTACTTGTCGCTGCGGCTCTCTTAACAGCTGCAGCCCACCTCATTTTAGGGGCGAAGCTCCTTAGGGCGTGGGCTGTGCGTCCCCTGTAGCCTGTATGTAGCCACCTCTAGTTTAGTTCTTGCAGTGTTCACTAGATGGCGGTACCGTCCCCTGTATGTAGCCACCTCTAGTTTAGTTCTTGCAGTGTTCACTAGATGGCGGTACCGTCTCCTGTATGTAGCCACCTCTCGTTTAGTTCTTGTAGTGTTTACTAGATGGTGGTACTTGTATCTGATGATGAAAAGACGCAAGGTGTTATAAACTAGAAAGCGGTACTTATAGTTGATGAAAGACGCGAGATCTTATAAAATGGGAATGATGTCACATATGGCGCGTGTCATTGGTTGAAGGCAATCGTTCGATTTAGTGCGGCGACGTACGCTAGGGGGAGCGATGTAATAAAATCGAGTGGGCAAAATGTACAGAGGATTCATGGTTTACCAGGTTTACCTCCGGAGCTTCGCCCACTCATCATCATTCACTTCGTGGATATGGCGGAATTTTTTTCTTCGTTCCGTGGGAATCGATACAGGCCGATACATGCCGTTTGCCTTTCACGCTCGAGTTGTAGCAGCCAACGCCTCAACAACCGACCATGGTTCAGCAGGAAGAATATAAACGGGCGACCATACGCGTGAATCCCGAATAATACGAGACTTACGGCGAAGAGGTTCGCCGTCGCGTATACTCTTCTCAAACCGGAAGCCGCCAGCAGACGGTGCGTATCACAATCCCTCGCTCTTTAACTGGTCACCTATTACATCTCGCATAATACACATAGTGAATTTCGCAGAAATAATTCTTGTGCAATTCTTCTCATGAACAGTGACGGCATTCTGGTCGCTTATTGGCGCTTCGGTTTCGGTTTCACCAGCCATATTGCTCGAACTTCATTGCTCCGCAATAATTACCAGGGGCCACTTTTTCGAAACCTCGAAGGGGTCATGGGTTTTTCGCGGGATGGCCTTCATTAGATCTGGACACTCGTCCCTTCTATTTAAAAAGGTATACCTTTTTTACTTGCGCAAATAACGTGTCTAGCTATCGAACGTGTCTGCGAGTAAAAATTTTAATTATGATAGCTGCAAACATGTTTTCTTTAGCGTATTTTTCAGGAATTCGGGACATAGTTATTTAAGCACTCCGTATATAATCGCAACTGTATCCAAAATCTTGTATTTCTTTTTCTTAATAAATTCATCATTCGTAGCCTAGCAATTGTGCCACGACTTAAAACTCGTCACGCCACGGAAGATCGTGGCGCATACACTACATATATGCACACTCTTTCGCCATAAAAGGGCTACAGCACGTGTTGTGACCAAGTGCAATGAGACTTCGCAAAACTACCGCTCTTCTTTCATCAAAATTTGGAAGGGCCGCATGCATGTAATTAAAACAAATATAGTAGCATACAACACCCGAAATCCAGAGAAGTGGCAAGTGGCACTATGTCGCACAAACTATGGGGAAGCAAATTATTCGTCACCAGTTACCATCACTGCTAAACCAGTTGAAGAGAACAAATGGCGTAGATATGGGAAGTTATCAAGAAAAGAGCTCCGTGATATATGTATGTAAACAAGTGGAAATGTTTCTCATAATATTACAACCCTTATTTGTACACATCATTTCAAGGTTCTCGATGGGTTACCTTATTTTGTGGTTGTTGTTTTTTATTACTTTTTTCACCTATGCAAAATATTTCACGCCTGCTGTTTTTTTTTTTCGGTGTTATACCAATGCTCTACAGTTTCCGCTACTATGTGTTAAAAACCCTTGTGTACCTTGCAATCTGTTCAATGTTATTATTTGTCCTACTCACTGCCTGCTGCTCTCCTGTTCAAGAGGGGCTGTCACCTCGTCAAGCTACTCACTGTAGTTGCTTTTTGTGACGGCTCCTATCTTTCCTTTCTTCGAAAGGTGATTTTTTTTTATTTATTAAAGTTTATAAATACACATAACCTAAGACCAAGCACGTAAGGAAAATGGCTTTTCTAGTGTGAGAGGGTAGGGAACAAAATATTTTTGTGGAAGTTTGTTCACAAATATGAACAATATATTGCAAAAATAATTGATTGCTTTTCGAAAATTCACCTTACTTTCGAGAGAATAATTTTTTTCGGCAAATCAATGTCATTGTGACTGAATTGTAAAGACAATGGGATGTTTTTTTTCTGCGACGACCACATGTCTACTCTGCGTGCGCTGGGCTGCCTTACACCAGGGTTTTCACTCACTTGGACGAAAGCCAAGAGTCCAGTGACGACACCGACGACAAGGAAGAGGAAGCAGTAGAACATGGTTGTGGACTTGATCATCTCCGCGCTGCCACTGCTCAAACCCTGCGGAGGCAGCAACTTTCCGTCATTCGGTAGATTCTATACGAGAACAACCGAAGCGAATCAGCCGCCTCACCCTGTGACGTCTTTTCTAAGGACAACTGTCTGGAGAAGTAGCACCATTTCGGCAGAAAAGAGTATTCGCAAACTTTATAGACTCTCGCACCGCCTAGCGAAATACAGGAGCGTCCTCTCAAGAATGATCAGTAGGCAGACGCTCACAATACTCCCTTCTTCGGTGGTGTTAGCCGCAGTATTAACGCTTTAGCAAGAAATGAACACAAACCACTTTGTATATTTCGTGAATCTCAGTATACCGGACCGTCCGTGACACGATAAATCTGGTTCGTTCTTGCGATTCGCAAAGTTTTCGTTTTTTCTTTATTTCTTTATTTATTTATTAGTTTATTAAGAACAATTACAAAATTTTTCAAGGAGACACAGCAAAAGGCAAAGATCCTGATTGGGCCATGCCACCCATACAGCAGCAGCAGCATAAAAAGACATTCACAAATATTAAGGGTACATGAATATCAAGTACAACACCTCCGATCAATATTACACCGTCATATAGCAATAAGAGAAAGAAGAAAACAGAAGTACAATTTCACCAAAAACATTGCACGCCGAACTCTCGAGCAGAGAAAAAAGCGCATTATAATCATCTACACGCAAAAAAAACTACGAACAACTTGTAGGGCCCACAATCCACATATGGCAAGAAAAAAAGAAAATCAACACAATACATAACATTCATACAGAACCATAGTATTCTTTTATTTGCATAAGTCCTCTGAAAATAATAATTCTTTTATTGTTTTGGATACACTTGCTTCCTAATTCCAAAGTTGAGGATATCTACGGTAAATGTATAGTGATTGAGAATGTTAGGAATTTGAACAGCAAGTTTTTGTTCCTGTTCCAGCTATGTGGTGTAAATACAGAACTATTTGTGAATTTGTTGCCTGTCGTTTTACGTTGTACTTACTCTGGAAGGAATGTTTGTCAGACCTAAACTGCCACATAATTTCAAGAAATAGTTTGTATGTGTAGAGTTTGGGCTCCTTTAATATTTTATTTTTGGAATAATATATTTGGGTGCTTATTAAAAGTCCTAAATTTTCTATCGGACGTAGCGCACGGTTTTAAAACATTGAAGTGATCCTAAATTATGTGGCGTTGTACATACCAAGCTCGAAGACAGTACGTTAAACGGGAATGTATAGGTGAGTTGTAGATATGGTGCGTCACGTTGTTGATAGTAAATATCGCAGCCTGTTTAACGCACCCACTGCGCAGGCGATGCCACTTTTGAGAGAATCAATATGTGGTGACCAGGACATGTTCTCGTGGAATATAACTCCCAGGAATTTCGCCGTGCTTGACTGTTGAATATTTACTTTTTGAAACTGCTGCGGAGGATGACAGGCCGTGCTCGTACCTTTCGATTTAAAGAGCAAGTATTTTGTTTTGCTTGCGGGGCTCGAGTTTTAATGGAAATACGTGGCAACTCACGCTTTCAAATATAGCCCACATAGTACACATATTAGCTTCGCGAGATT
The DNA here is from genome assembly GCF_043290135.1 of Rhipicephalus microplus. Taxonomy (NCBI): domain Eukaryota; kingdom Metazoa; phylum Arthropoda; class Arachnida; order Ixodida; family Ixodidae; genus Rhipicephalus; species Rhipicephalus microplus. Next base: position 72,280,294 of record NC_134700.1, read on the forward strand.
TTCTGCAGCTACTTTGGATAGTTCAATGTTATCGTATAACAACTCTAGTTAAAACTCACCTTGTTTTACGTGCGTATAGAATTCTATAGTGCTTTTGTAGCCCATGAATCCCATACATTCATTGTACGCGCAATGTAGCACAGGCTCACGATTTGCGTTTCTAAGCCATGGCCTACGCTGCACCGCTTGTTTTTTTACGTTCGTTGATAGACGGCAGCACACGGCAAGCGAATCCTTTCCTGCCGGGGATCGGAGCGAAATTATCCTCGCACTCCCCCCCCCCCCCCCCCCCATAAACGTGGTGAGTGACGCCGTGTGGGTGTTGTGCGAGGTGAATGACGTTTTGTTGGTGCTATTGAAGTCGCTTGGCGGAGATAATTTTTCAGATTACTTTCAGCAGTGATGTTCGAAAAAACCGTCTAGACATCGAGAATTTTTGACTGGATGTAGATGTTTGTCAACGCACTGAGAGTGACAGTGGCGATGAACAATCAGTTGCGAGCTCACAAGCAGAGAGCTGCACTTCATGTTCCGTCTTGAGTAAATATTTTTCCACGCTCGTAAGTAACTTTGATTGTATTTATTGTATAATATCCTTGAGTGAGCTCAAAATAACTTATATTATTTTGCATTCCAATTACAGTGGATATTGCAAAGCGTGCATGCCGCCAACACGCTCGAACTCGACAATCGAACCAAAATGGTTAGAGCAATTAAATATGCAGTTGCGGCTACAGTCCACGCTAACTTCTTTTGCACTTCATTCATGCCGTCCGAACAACGTTGTTGTTCGACAAATTTTTGATATTTTGACGTTGCAAAAAGCATACGCACGTATTCGTTTCGATATCCTTGTTTCGGTCGTGCTGTTGGAACCTGACACACACGAGTGCAGGGAATTGCGCACTATTAGTCTGATCATGGCTGCGACACAAGTGATACTTAATGGGAAGTTAAATGCTTGTGTTCCGTTAAAGAAGCGGCTGCATGATGCTTACAGTGCAAGTAAAAACGACGGCGTAATATGTTTGCAAACCTTTGCAACGTTAAACATTTGGTCCCGTGCAGCTGTGACGGCGCGCTGCTTGCTAGTTGCGATTCTACCAAGGCAAATCCGCTTGACAGACTCGGCTATAATGATCTCGGAGTGCCGTTCAGTTCATACGTGAATTTTAGTTGGCGCAGTTTTCTGTACCACGGACTGGATTACGCAGAATCATCGTTGATACACGGTCAATCAACTGACACCACCACCTTTTTGCACTGCGGCAAGAAATGAGGTAGCGAACATTCAAAAGTCGCTATCGCTTGAGAAAGAACTTTCGTTCAATATACATTCATTTGGTGGTCAAGAGTTGATCCGGTGAAAACGGCATGGGGAGTTCGTTAGCGCGTCCTATCTTTTCCTACGTGAGTTCACTGGTTTATCTTCCCTCCACAGCTTCTTTGATATGCGGGATTGAATCCCAGCTGCGGCGGCTGCATTTCCTATGCAGGTGGAAATTTTGTAGGCCCATGTGCTCAGATTTGAGTGCTCGTTAAAGAACCACAGGTGGTCGAAATTTCCAGAGCCTTCCACTACGGCGTCTCTCATATTCATATGGTGGTTTTGGGACGTTGCTCCACATATCAATCAATCAGCCATTTTTATTGCACGGCGTGCCACCATGGTCATTGCGAATACGCAGATTAAGCGAGGTACCGCAACTAAATCACTAATCAAATGAAGAACGCATAAGCCCGCTAGCGGGATAACTCGATTCTGCCAGTGCTTCGATGGTGCCGTCAAGGCGACATCATTGCGAATTTTCTCAGTCGTTCTTGCTGTTTTCATACTTAAAAAACTTGCTTATACTGAACAGTGGGACGTATGAACGATTTCGTGCAATGAGCGGCTAGAGGCCTAGCACTTACCTGCTTTTTTTTGCTTCGTTTTTGGAAGAATGCTCAGTTTGTCATGTGCATATTTTCGCAGAATGTGTTGCATGGACGACATCCACAAGGGGAAAATTTCGTGACATTAACAGCAGTTGAATGCGATTGTTTTTAAGTACTGAACAGTGAAAGTAGTGAACACGCTTGAACAGTTTTCTTGGAGAGGAGATAAGTAGGCTGTCTGCATGTTAGCAGGACTACTTTCTTTAGATTGTGCGAAAGTGTGTGAACCTCCTGTGTAGACAGCTATCGTCTTGCATGCAAATTTAATTTGGGTGGCAACAAAAGACCAATCTCTAGACAAGTACGCAAAGTTTTTTTTATTTCTGTAAGTTCATAATTGTTAATTGTAGGCGTTAGAGCAGTACGAGAAAAAAAATGAAGGGTACAGACACTAGTTATGCCGCAATGCGAAAGAAAGTAGTGTAGTTGTTCGGTTTTAGTTTGTAGCCCCGTAAGGTTACAACAAGGGAATAAACAGGCTGTGATAGTGACCTGTAAGACCCGCGTGCCTAAATGTCACCGAATGTCGAGTGCAGCGGAAGTACCTGGAACATGTCTCCGAGGAAGATGGCGTACACGGGTATGCAAAGGCCCATGAAGAGCGAGCAGATGCATCCGGCGACCATGTACCTCCGCTCGGGTCTCGTCAGTTCACGGAGTTGGACGCTCAGCGAATCGCACTCCTTGCCCGGCTCGGGTGATCGGGCTCCGGTCAACGCAGCGTCGCCACCATCCATCTTCTTGCGGTCACTCGCTGCTGCAGCAGCTCCCGTCAGACGGTCAGCACTGTCACGACCAGACTGCAATATTGAAAGACGATAGTCTTTTTTGGGGAACTTTGGCGCAAAAATTTTGACCTGTCTGTCTGTCTGTCTGTCTGTCTGTCTGTCTGTCTCTGTCTGTATGTATGTCTGTCTGTCTGTCTGTCTCCGTCTGTCTGTCTGTCTGTCTGTCTCTCTGTCTGTCTGTCTGTCTGTCTGTCTGTCTGTCTGTCTGTCTGTCTGTCTCTCTGTATGTCTGTATGTCTGTATGTCTGTCTCTGTCTGTATGTCTGTATGTCTGTCTCTGTCTGTCTGTCTGTCAGTCTGTCTCTGTCTGTCTGTCTGTCTGTCTTTCTGTCTGTCCGTCTCTCTGTATGTCTGTATGTTCGTCTGTCTGTATGTCTGTATGTCTGTCTCTGTCTGTATGTCTGTCTCTGTCTGTCTGTCTGTCTCTGTCCGTTTGTCTGTCTGTCTGTCTGTCTGTCTCTGTCTGTCTGTCTGTCTCTG